>NC_056728.1:1112156334-1112253834 GCF_019279795.1 Protopterus annectens
TATCTCTCTTTTTTTTTTGTATGTGTTGTCAAAACATTTCCATGTCATCCATCTCTGACAGATCAAAAAATGATTTACAGTCACAGGGAAGGAGGCAAACCCCACTGGCTCAGACTGACCCCTCCCCACTGGCTCTTGTACCAATGCCCAACACATCTGGGACCCAACCTGGCAGTACTGCCTCTGCTGCCCCTGCACTACCTGGACCCTCCACATCAAATAGCACTACCTCAGCAGTTGGTGCTGTGGTAACCTCCTGGAGTTATGTCAGAAGTAGGAATTTTATCACCTGCCAAGAGATGCCAGGTTTGGTGTGTAGGGTCATACACAGCACCACTGGTGCACACATAGGCCAGATAGAAAGGCTGCTGCCACTTATAGTCCAAAGGAGAAGATGTCAAGCAGTCCAACAGCCAGTAGCATAAGGAGACAGTGATGACAATTCTGCAGGTGAGGACTACATTTTCCCTCTTCCCAGGTGACACTTTTGCGGGTGGCACTTTGATAGTTTAGTTTAAAAAAAATATTTTTTAAGGGTGTTCTTCTTTAAGAATGGTTCTGTAGCATCATGTCCCATCCTGTTCTTCTGTTCCAGTCACACACACCTGTCACAACGCACAGCCGTCCTGTTCACCCACGCGCACAATTTTAAATACAGTACAGCATTTTGCTGCCGATGGTGTGTGTCAGAATTCTGGTGTTCACTTCAAGGAATTTTGCTGCTTCATCTCTTCCAAGTAACTGTGTGTGAATGAGTGTGTGTCTCTATGTGAATGAGTGTATGTGTCTCAGTGAATGTGTGTGTGTTTCTATGTGAATGTGTGTGTGTGTGTGTGTGTGTGTGTGTGTGTGTGTGTGTGTGTGTGTGTGTGTGTGTGTGTGTGTGTGTGTGTGTGTGTCTCTATGTGAATGAGTGTGTCTCTATGTGAATGTGTGTGTGTGTTTGTGTCTCTATGTGAGTGTGTGTGTGTGTGTGTGTGTGTGTGTGTGTGTGTGTGTGTGTGTGTGTGTGTGTGTGTGTCTCTATGTGAATGTCTGACTTTTTGTGTGTATACGTGTTTGTGTGTATCAGTGCCTGAGTGTGAGAGCGTACCTATGCCAATGTGATGTATGGGCCAGTTATGGTGATTACCACAGTGGGATTATTTCTGAATCTGAGTTGCAATGCTTTACTCCTTTCCAAGCTTTTAAGATGATCGGCCCAATTATATGAACAGCTAAAGAGCAGATGACTTGCATCTTAATATATACAGATGTTTCTAAAGTAAAGTAAAGTAAAGTAAAACCTTGCCCTATGTGCCCAAAAATGAAACAACCTAAGTAAAATGCATCACTGGTACTGTATGGTTTCTGTAAGTCATTTTTTTCTTTTTTAAAAGAACAGACCATTTTATATTAAGCTACTTTGTAAGATTTCATTGTAAACAACTTAAACTTTTTTTTTACAATATGACTTCATATGACAGATGAATGCCTGTTATAGATACGTGCTCAGGTTGTATTAATGCGAGGCAGCTAAGAAAATACTGATAGGTAACAAGTTTCATTTTTGGTCTTTAGTGACAGTGGTTGTTTTATTTATCATCAGAGACATGAAGTCATTAGCATGTCTGTCTCCCCTAGCACAACGTGTTAAAGTTACAGAGTAATTATTGCGTTACATGTACTCATATATTAACTTTTAAATACAAACACGGTTAATGTTTTTGGTTTTTAAAGTTTTGTTGTTGAGTTTTTTTGCTACGAAAATCTTTGTGCTGCAAATTTCAGAGATATAGTTGAGTGTCGAGTGGATTTTATAAGGAGCTGTGAGCTTCAGGGGAAGAGAAGTTTAGTGCTGCTTATGCCAAGTCTGTTTGCATTGTTAGTAGCAAAACAAGTAGCATACTTGCTTTTGATGTAGAAAGCTGTGGGTTCTACTCCCACAGTATGTAGATGGATAGCTGATACTGTACTGTGTTGTACTTTAAAGGGGGTGGATGCTGCAATCCTGAGAATGTCTTCCTTTAGAGGAGATATCTAGTAAATATGAACATGTTAGCAGTTTGTCATTCATTCCCTATTGTAATATTATTAGCTTATCATTTTTTTAATGTAACATAGGCAATTTATTCTTCAAGGGCAGCATGCATTTTATTTGTAGATGAAACAATGAAATATAAAGTTGTTTGCTAGCAGCAACCTCTTTGTTAGTTACAGATCTCTGTAATGTAGAATTATTTAGATGACTTTTACTTCTGCATAGATTGTGCATATTTACTGATACTGGTAGATTGTAATGACAGAAGTTTGAGTAGACAGAATGGAATGTTCTGAATTGGGCAGTTTTGTCATTATTAGTTCATACATTTTGTTTCATTGCTTACTGGAAAAATGTTCAAAACAATAAGTTTAAATCGCACTCTAACACATGTGCTGTATTATACAAGGAATATAATTTAATACAATCAGGAAGGTAAACCAAAGAACACATGTATGTTTGCATGGCCCTAAATATGTGTGTAAGGGGGCCTATGATTTGAAAACAGCCCAGAGGTAAACTTTATCTGCAACTGGCCAGATGCATTTTCTTTGAATGTAGGTTTCAATGCTGTTTCAATGAATATGAGTTTTAAGGGCAGAGAAGTTTTAATGCTAAGTCTGTTTTCATTGTGAAACTATGTTGCTTTGTTTAGCAAATCTCTATTAGTATTTGTGGAATAAAATTTAAAATAAGTTTTAAATTAAATCCAAATAATCATCGTAGATGTAAAGCATAAAGCAGTATGCACATTACAGTGTTTATGGTAAATGGGAAGAAATAGCCAAGCAATGGGACACTGGAATGGCTGCAAGGGGGGAGGGCTGTGTATGGGTGGGGCCCATTTGACCATGATTTTTGAAGGGGGAGGGGCGGAAAACCAAAGACAGCCCCAGGCGGCACAAGCTCTAGCTACGTCACTGTATGTAGGTTAAATATCTTATTAACCTCTGTGTTCACAAAGTCTCTAAGTATTTGTAAAATTAACCAATTCTCAGAATGTTGATGGTGTTTGGACCTTAAATTTTCAACAGTATATATATCAGTACCATTTAAGAATTGATGCCACTAAATTAAGTTACTTTGTTGTTTCAGTAGTAGCATTTTCTTGAAGTTATGAGTTTCTAAGCAGTGATTTGTATATGCAATTGGAAACATAGAAAATATTAAGTCTAATATAATGGTTAGAATACATGAACTTTTGAAAGAGGAAATTATGTTATTTAAATAGGAAATCTGAGAAAAGAGTGTAATTCCATTTATGCAAAAATATTTTAATAACCAGATAAAACTATTAGGGACTATTTGTTTATGACTGGTTGTGATATATTTATTATTCACTAATAATATTTATTGATGTACTTGTTTCCATTTTCAGTCATAAGATGAATTTAAACACAACATTATAACTTTTACAATTGTTGAAGTAGTATACAATTGAATAGGCTATACTATCTAAGTAATTTTTTGCATCTTTAGCGACAACCCTTGGAATCAAATAAGAGTTTACCAATGTATATAGTTTTCTGTTTCACTCAGTTATAGCAATGCTTAACGTACCATTTTTATCAACTTAGGTATCTATTATATTAGGCATTACTGGTGAGTTCCTCCATAAACTGAGGGTGCCTCTTCTTTTAGTTGAAAGCCAGAACCTGCTAAAACCAAATCATTCTTTAATAAAAGTTTATTTATATCTTTATTAAGTAAATGTGTTTCCTGTAGAAATACTATTTGAGCTTTATGTAATTGCAAGTATTTGAACAGACTCCTCCTCTTTACTGAACTATTTTATCCATTAATATTAATAAATCTGCATTTAAAATCAGACATTTATATAAGAGAGAAAGCAACACAGGTATAATGAAATCACATTAATGTACATAACCTATTATATATGTTATACATAACAAAATGAAATCGTCAGCTATGGACAAAACTTATGAAACAAATAAAAAGTTACCTAATGATATAACCCTAAAACATTCTATCATGGAATAATGTATTCCTAGTTTACTTAAAAAGACAAACAGACTACTTTTCAAACTGACAATGCTTAGCTCCTGCTTCTGATTCATATTAATGTGTCTTATATTTTTAGTAGGCATCATCTTAAAAAAGCCAGTTAATGAGTTATTATGAAGAAGAAAAGTTAAACAGGTGTTGAGAATCTTTATTAAATGTTGTCCAAACTGGATATCTCTATAATCATCTTTCCCTGTAACTCACATTATCTCCCTGGTCTAGTAGATAGAGGAAGTCAGTTGCTATTTTCATATTTAATAATTTATAGGTGAGATGATTTTATATTTTTATTATTTTATTCACTATGGTACAGTTGTTCATAGGATCATAAGCTCATAAATTAGTACCAAGCTAACTGTCCTTGTGGGCCATTTCAAGTCCAGCCAATTACCCCATGTGAGAATCAAATCCTGTACCTTGTGTCTATAAGGTGAACACTTTTTAAACACTATGCCAACCTCCCACCCTCATAGACATACTTATATTCTTTAACTATAAACATATTAACTTATTCTGATCTCTATCTATTTCTGATTGTATACCATGTCTTGTATTTTACTGTAGTCCTAGGTTTTATATTTGAGCTATAATCCTAGTGTAGAGTATTATATAATAGAACATTTATATTTACCCTTATATATTTGTTTATATTTGAGCTATAATCCTAGTGTAGAGTATCATATAATAGAACATTTATATTTACCCTTATATATTTGATACTCTTTACTCTAGTATTACTGATAGAATCAGTACTAATTTTTCCTTAAATGTTATGTCTAATAGTATCTCAGCAAACATCTGAAAAATCTTCCCTTTTAAGATTCAAACTTTCCATAATAATTTTTTCTGAGATATTAAGTTTTGTCATCATTTAAAAGATATAATAACAAAGAAACACAATCCTAAATTATTTTTGCAGAAGTGTCATTCTATAAGCTAGGATATAAACTATCCTTTTGGTATACTGCAAGCATTCAGAATTATTACTAACAGTCATTGGTTTAGAATGCAGTTCACTGTCTTTTGCTTATTATATAACTTATATTCATTGATATCTTAGAATATAATTCAAAATCTTATGATTATTTATTTTTAGACAGGATGAAGTAACCTGGATAGTTCTTAGAACTTTTAGAACTCCCGTGGCATCACAAAAGTGCTCATGACTCTAATTAAGTTGCTTCAGGGCTTGCAAGTGAACAGCTTATCAGCTAAAATTCACACAAAAATCTTCACAAGTGAATCCAATCCACCTCTACATTATACATCAATCCATCAAACCCTTCCAAACCACTAAAAAACAACATAAATATTTCAGAGTATGCTAACTACTAAAAAGCTATTGTATTTAAAGAAATAACATTTAATGATTCAGTAAGCACTATTTGTATGAGTTGTTTAATATAAAGCAGACTGTCATTTTTTAAAGGAGACATAGCATATAAACTTGGATTAAAAAATTGACAGTTATGTGTGATCCAGGTTTAACTTGTAAAAGTGTGAATGTTACTCTAATTATTTAATAACATTGAATAATAATAACTTTTATGTATGTAAGAGACTATTTTTTTTATACTTTGTTTTTAACATAGCATAACTTTCCTATCTATTTCATGTCAGGTATGATATCAGTAGCAAGCATTCAGAACCAGATAATAGCTGACAGTAGTTTAGTACGGTCAAGTATACTATCAGTAGCACACTACTGGACCATGTTAAGAACGTAGAATGTAAATTAACATCCCTCTTTAGTGTCATTTGTTGCATCTTGTGTTATATTTAATAGTACATTACTCAGCTATGCCAAGATATCAAAAAGTATGCCACCTAATATAATTTTCATCATAATAATAATGATTAACTTTTAATAAAATGAATAGTTTAACCTCTTAAACTCTAAATGAAAATACGTGGCTTTAATTTCATATATTGCTAATAGAATCAAACTCTAACATTTTAAAAAAGAAACTAGAAATTATTTAAGTATGAAAAGAAAGAAAGAAATGATTTACCTAGTAAAAAGTAATATTCAGCACCTGTTCATAAGTATTTCAAGCAATTATTTAAAGTAATAAGAATTCATAACCATGAAATTCATTGATTTTCATTTGTCCTTCATTCTTTACTGTTTTTATATTTTATTAACCAACCATCTCTTGTTACATTTCTCTTCAAAGAAGTTGATAGATTCCAGTCCCTTTCTTCTGTTTTTCTAGGATTTTCTTTTTCTATATAAAGTCCATTGTATCTTCCAATGTGTTAAAATCTTCTATCTTCCTGGAAAATTAATCCTTATTTTTGTTGGAAACAAGATTTGTACTTTAATATTGTTTCTTCTTTAAGGTTTTAACAAGTGGCACACATGATTTTCTCTTTGATATCACTAATGTTGAACAGTCATTGGCCAATATTCATGAAAGTCCGTATAGGCTCCATGTAGAGCCTACAAGTTGGCTTTTCATGCTGCCTGTAGCACTGTATAGAGTGTTTGATCCCTGCATTATTAATGGGCTTCATGCACTCTACACAGTGTGAGCAGCTAGTTCATGTGCTGACATGAATGGGTTTTCAACTGCTTAAACTAAACAAGTTTCCTTGTAAGCAGTGAAGAGTGTGTGTAGATGGAAGCTATCATTGGTAAACCATTAATTGAATGATTTACCAATGCTAGTTATGTTTGCTGAGTTATTTTTAATGTAGAAATAAGTATTGTTGTGTCTTTTGGCTTTTCCCTGTTAGGGGTCGCCACAGCGGAACTTCGGTCCGCTAATGATTGGCAGTAGATTTTTACATGCCGAGTTGCCAGCTCTGATGCACAACCTTCAACGAAGGTATGCACATTCACCCATGTCTCCACACAGAAGAAGCTCTAACTGAGAACCGAACAGGACAACGTCTTACTGTGAGGTGACAACGCTACTGCAGCACCACCACCGCAAGTATTATGTACTGTAAATGTACGGAAATGTAATAAATTTAACTTTTTTTCCTGTTTAAATCTTAGCGTGTGTTTGCACTGTGCACTATGAAGGGCAGTGGCTCTAAATCTTGCAAAGTGAGGATAATCCAAAAATCTATTAAAATGGTTGTATTCTATTTTTTCCCTTTATATGTGAACTTTAAGTGTAGCACCACGGTGCGTTGCTCAGCAGTGCTTAAACGACTATGAAGAGCTATATAAAAATGTATAGCTGGAAACTTAAATACTGATTTAGCTTAGTGGTTAGAGTTTGGCGTTGTATGCAGTAGTTCATGACTCAAATACGAAGACAGGTCATCAAGCTTTTACAGGGGAAAGCATTGTGAAATAATTTATGATTTATTTAATAATTTAGTAATGGATACTTGTTAACCAGGGTAGTGAAGCTGGTCCAAAAGTCCAGTGTCAGCGGCTATATGATGAGAAATCCCAAATGTAAACGCAAGTGTCTCAGACAGTACAGTCACACCCCAAAGTAATGTAATCAAAGCACAGAGGGGGACATCATGTAAAGTAAAATATATGCAGTTAATAATATGTCAGTAAGGAGTAATTAATGTCCAATTCATTGATTTCCATTAAATGAAAACTGAGCAATGCTTAGCAGTGCTTAGCTCTGCTTAGCTTGTTTGAGCATTGTAAGAAGTATAATTGTAAGCAGTATTCAGCCCAGCTAAGTGGATTTGTGCACTGCTAAGCACTGCTCGGCATTTGCTCCTTTAAGCACTGCTCAACTCAGCTTAGCAGGTTTGTGCATCACTGAGCTGTGCTCAACTTTTTCAAAAATGTTTCAATAATGGCAAAGGGTGGAAATATGGCCTTATTTAAATGGGTCTATATTAGATGAACGAAAGTTCATCTAATATAGACTCATTTAAACTGCACAGGTGGGAATACAGCCAGAACCTATTGTAGTTTGAGCACTGCAGTAGCTATCTCTGGAGTTGGAGAGGGGACATGCTTTTGGGTGCAGCGCTGGGGCATTTTGAAGTCCAGGGTCATGGCTGGGCTCCTTGTGCAACACCATGACAACAGACTGCTGCTTGGCCAGTACCAGGGCTTCCAATACAAATCTGAGGCCTGGGACAATCTGGCACGTGACCTCACTAGTGCCACTGGAATCCCTCCAACTGGTGAGCAGGAATGACATCACTATGCCAACCTACAGCAGAGAAAGGGGGCACTCTTGATCCAATGGATCCAAGATGCTCAAGATGGGAATACCCCAGTAGTTTGTAAGTATTTCACCCATAGGTGTACCAACTTCTAGCCTGAGTATGTGATAGACAGGTATGCATAATGGTTGATTTTCCCCTACAGCTGCAGAGCAGAAAGCTAGCGATGTGGAAGCCCATGCAGACAGACTGGTGAGGCTATGCCAAGATTCTTGTGAGTACAGATCTATCTTGCAGTATATAGTGCAATAAATAAGGAGTACATTATTTACTGCCAATAGGTATAGTGTGTTCTGAGTGTACTGAATAAATAAAGTTTGTCAGACCAATATTGATCTACAGGATATGCAGTACTACTGAATGTAGACTCTTAACTGTAATAAAGCACTGTGTCATGTTACTCAAATAAAGATTTATACCACAAACTGTTGTGTTTAATCTGGTATGTTGTTGAAGAAATATAATGTGTACAGGTGCTTCACAGCAAATATGGCTTTGACAACATGCATTAACTGAGGTTGTTCTGATAACCAGCTGTTATGCAAAACTGTAGATTGTGGAGCTGTAAAACAGGATATAAATGAAATATGAAACATGTCCTGCACTAAGATCTGAACCTTGAATAATAATGTCTAATGTAGTATAGTGTGTCCCCTTCAGCATTGTATGTGTTAACCTTTGCACTTCATATCTTATTATTTCAAAGGATTAATACACAGTACACTAACTATCTGTCACGCATGACTCTTAGACATGTAAGCTCAACTGTCACTACAGTCTATGGTGACACTCCACTTAGATTACAAGGTCAGACTGTCTACCCAAGAGAGTATTATGCAATAATCAGTCAAGCAAGAGACAGTGGTTCCCCAGTAGCTCAGTACATTGAAAAATAGCTTTATCGTTCATTTTTACACACCCAGACCATGGTTTGAATCTAGGGAGTGGTGCTAAGATGTGTGAATATTTACACTCAAGTAATCTTGAATATTTGTAGAGGCAATCAGGTAGTGTAAACAGATATGTTCTCCACAGGTCTTACAGGTAAAGAAATGTTTGTAGTAGCTTTGTGAGGGGTATGCTAATAGACTGTGCACAACTGTTCCACTGTCCAACTCCAGACCTGCAAATGACAGCAGGACAGGTACATACACCATGCATTCTTCCTGATACACATCTCTCAAGTGTCACGCTGTCACAGCTAGAGGTCACTGCTGCCAATACAATGAATCCAGGTGAAGTATGCCAGTAGCACACTCACACAACATCACTGCAGGATGCACCCTCTTCATCATATATGTAACCCTGACATGTACAAGTCCCTGCTAGTCATGTACCCAGAGTTGTCACAGTTTGCCCCATACCATTATGTATGTGCTACAGAAGCTATGGTCCATAGGTAAATTCAAAGTGAGGGTAGACCTGTAGAGTATTGAACAGTACTGTTCTGAAAAATAGCCTATACAGTTGCTAATGGACTTTTTTTCTCTCCCCCCACCCCTTATCTGCCTCAATAATTATTATTCATACACTACGACTATGTTGTTCTCAAAACCTAATGTTTGGACTTGTGTTCTATTATTGTTCATATATTTAATTGGTTGCATAGTAACATACCTTGTTCAAATACCATTGTTGGTGGCCTATTGCTGTAAATGTAACTGGCATGCTGTTACAATGCTAACTGTCATTCCATTTATGCATGTGTTGTGTATGCTTTGCAGTTGTTTCACTTCTATTGTTCTGGGTTAATTGGAACACCCATGCATGCTGTTATAACTAATTCTGAAATGTTTTTTTCATAATTAACCAATACATTTTGAAAAACCTCAACACCATAGCACATTTGGGAAGGTAGATCCCAGTGGATCCACCTATCTCACCTCACCTAGCCATGGCACCAAGCCCTAGCACATCTGGGACCCAACCTGGAACTGCCTCATCCGCTAGTCCTGCACCACCCTTGGGTGGAACCTCTTCAGGGGTCGGGGCCCAACCCCCTGGATGCAGGTGCAGAGAGGAACCCGCCATCCACAAAAAGTTCAGAGGTATGGTGTGCAGGGTCATCCAGACAAACTTGGATGAATGCCTGAGCCAGATCGAGGGCAGACTGGTGCACCTCGAGGGGCAGCATGCCCCTGTTGTCCAGCCCCCAGTGCAGCCACTTTTGGGGCTGTGTAGGGGCAGTGGTGACTGCCCATAGGTGGGGACCTCAGTCCCAATGTTTCCATCTGGGGGCACATGGGCCTCCAATTCCCAACCACCTTCCCTGTCCGAGGTGTTTACCCCCATCACGTGTCATACACTGGCCCTGTCTGCTGTCTTGTCTGTCTGCAAAAGCAACCTCTCCTACCTAACTTACCTCCCCAAATGTACCTACAACATTTCCCCAACATCACACTCTCACCTTAAAAAAAGTGGGGCATCTACCCCCCCCCCCCCGAAAAACATCCCATACATAGCTCTCCATTTTGCTCCCAAGTACATTGATGTCAATCAATTTACCCCTAAATTACACAACCAATGTATGTTTCCCACACCCCTCCGTGTGTGGTGTGAGGCTCTAAATTCCAACTTGTCCACATCATTCACAGCTGTTGCTGCAGAAGAAATAGAGAGCTTTGGTCCTTTAAAAAAGAAACACAACACCGAAACTAAAAAGCAAAAGGAAGACCACTGGCTCAGTGTTCAACAACAATACAACACCAAAAATTCTTTTAGGAGCTGGGATTGTTGAAAATACTCTTTCACAAGACCCTTGTCAGCGAAAGCAGATAAACCAGCACGTAAATGTTAAGGACTGGAACAAAACTTCTTTATTCACACAAAAAAGTAAATCCAAGCGCTTTCGCCTGAGAGTCTCAGGCTTTTTCAAGGTAAATTAACTGTGTGGCCATACAATATATATAACACTCTTGATAGGCCAGAACCATCAATTAAGACATAAAGAATTAATCAATTGAAAACAGTTGTTATTACCTTAAACTAAAATTGTTCATGTTTAAAGTGCTATAGTACTTATAAAACCAGTAGTCATTTAACATTCATAAAACCACATAGTTTGAAGGATTTGTATACATTTTAAAATTAAGTTATACTTCTGATAAGTAAACTTTACAAAAATAACAAAAAATTGTTTTATAAAAACATACTAGTGTTTACCTTTATAAAAAACGTGTTACTTTGTATGAACAAATAATACAAGTTGTCTAAAACAGATGTAATGATCATAAATCCATCTTCAAAAGAATTAAATTGAATATAATAGATTGGGACCTAATCCTTGTGCGGAAATATGTATAAATAAAAACACCAGGACCAAAACACATTAAATATATGATGTTAGATGAAAACAAAAAATTTTTTAAAATTATAATTTATTCCTCCTCATTTTAAGTATGCTCCTTAAACTAATACTATCATTCATACCTGGATGCCTTGTGGCATCTAGCTTAAGTTGCCATATTAACTCTCTACTCTCCAAAAAGGTCTCCCAATCCCCACCTCTCGGGTCCTGCTGAACTCGTTCTAAAACAAAGAATTTTATGGACATGTCAGTGCAAGTTAATGAGTGCTTAAAAAACGCATTATTTTCTATTCCTTTTTCAATTTCATAAAAATGCTCATATATTCTCTTTTTGAGCTTTCTCACTGTTTTCCCTATATAAAAACCATGACAGGACAAACAGGTACCCAGGTATACTACCCCAAGCGAGTTACATATGTAGTGTCCATGAGCTCTCAGTGTGCAGTTTCTAGATGGTATAAATATATGGTCATCATTTAACATGTGACTACACTGATTGCACATCCCACATTTAAATGAACCATTTTTCCTGTGTGACAAATTGCCTACACCAGAATGCCATGAATTAGGGGCTTGCTCAAACATTCCCTTTAAATTTGTGTCTCGCTTCCTGGTAAAATGTAGTCTTTCTGGTATAAATGGTTTGATGTCATCCTGTGATGTTAAAATAGGCCAGAAAGAATGCATAGTGTCCTCAATGAAATGTGCATCACCAGTGTATGTGTAGGTGAAACTCTTTTGTGAGTCAGCCTGCCTCGATTTTATGCTTGTAGGTAAGGGAAGCCCTTTACTCAAGAGTGGAGGGTAAATTAAATTTCTTTTTTCTTTAATTTCCAAAATTAAAAAAATTAATGAGATGGGACGGGTAACCTCTCTCCTCAAACATAGTTGCCAATAACCTAGTCTCTTTCAAAAACAATTCAAGTGAGCTGCACATCCTAGAGGCTCGTATCAGCTGGCCTCTACTTATTCCTTTTTTGATATAAAAAGGATGGGAGCTGTCAAAATGCAAAAAGGCATTAGAGAAGGTGCTCTTCCTAAATACTTGTGTTTGAAATTGATGGCTCACTCTGTCTACGGTTAATAGCACATCCAAATAATGCACTCGTGCTGCCAGCAGTCCCAGCAATGTGGAGACCGTGATTACCTTGCACGCCACAGTGAGGCCACTCCTGAAGAGTATGTATGACATTGGGTAGAGGGTTGGCCTTATAGCCTATAGGTGTAAGGTAGATCTTTGCTGGTCTGGTTTTCCCATGTGGGGAAGCTCCATGATGTCTCCAGCTGCTGCATGTGCTGTGTGATGTGAATGATGAATCCTAGATTATGCACATTAATGGTCCTCAGTGTGGGGAAACATGACACATCAGGATAAGGGGGGCAATGCATGCTGTAATGCTGGTATGTTCACAATACTCACACACATGCTGTACTGATAGATGGCAGGGGTATAATGTGGGTGTTAGTGGTGGATAGTGCTAGCAAATGTGGATATGTATGGTCTGTACACAATGGTAGCCAATGTATGTGGTCCTGTGATGTGTTCTCCTATTCATGTCTTCCAGGTGGGATGTATTGTAGACTTCACCCACCATACACGGAGTCTGAGACTGCTACGATCTTGGATTCACTGAGACTAAATCACAGGGTATTGTTGGGGAGAAGCCAGCAGCACATGCAGCAACAAACTGCCACATGGGCAGAACTGGTGGGGACCGTCAACAACATTGAACATCTTGGCAGGGGTTATGAACAGGTCCAACACTGTGCCACAGACTTAATACACAATGCATGGCAAAGGGGTGCAGCTGTGCCTGAGGGCCTGCTACTGAAGCACCACTGACACCAACAAAGGAGTTCCCCCCCCTTTTTTTTACCAAACCTTTGGGTGGATATCATATAAAAATCATGTAAAAACTTATGAAAACTTATATAAACTAAGCCCTATCTCATTAGGCTCCTCAAATATGCATGCTATTGAGCACATATCATTGATGCCGGATATTTAAAGGCATCACACCTAAGCTGCCATAAAAGCTCACATCTTTCTAACCACAAAGAAACTGGACCACTCCTTATAGAACCAATCACTTGATGAATAACACAGAACCATTTGAACTGCAGTCAGGACAACATACCAGTCAGCCAAATGGCCTCTTGAGTACAGCATCTGAGTTATATGAACACATCCTGATAGCCAGTCACACAGTATTCTCACATATAGTGCCAAAATCACAGTGTAATTGGGCCTCTGACACAGACACAGAACCAGCACTCAGACCAATAAATGCTGCAAAGTGTCGCATCTGACTATACAGATTTCCGCAGAATGTCAAGGGTTATGGCTCATATTTATGGCATGCTCCTCATAACATTTGTGGTATTCTGCTAAATCACTGGGATGATATCAGGATGGAAGTCATTAAATAATAATACACATTTGAGTGTCAGACTTCAAATACCTCAGAAACTGAATGTCAAAACAAACCCTGTTACTCTAGAAATTCTCTAAGGTTATGACACTAATATTTAAAATCTCTCCCTATTTGTGACCCTTTGTCCACACATTTTGTCATGCTGTGTCCACATTTCCTGTGCTAAGAGGTTGAGAGGTATGCAGAAATAGCATATAAAACTGTGGATACAACACATCAGTCCAAACAGTGGACAGTATTTCCACCTACCATCTGTGATGCTGTAGCTCCAACACCTCCATAATGTCCTCCTCACAGGCCAGGAAAAGGGGCAAGGTCCAGATGAAGGCCTTAATTATAGCACTGTGCTGCTATGACATTGGCTAATAGGAAGGCAACCCAGCTGTTCTGGATAAAATTAGCAAATGGGAGCAACAGATTGGTGCACAGGCCATCACCTCTTCATGAGCATTACCTACAAAAGGCAAGCTGATGCCTATGCTAAACAGTTCTGATACTTTCATCAAGAAGCAGACTGCAACTATTCACAACACATTTTGTGGAGTTATTCTGTAAAAGGGGTACAGCACTATACCAGGTATGTCAAACAATTAAGTATGTAATGTAATGGACTGCAGATGGGGGGATGCAGTCATGGAAAATAGGAATTTAAACAGTAGCTCTCAACAACACTTTTGGGACTGTCATGTTGCATGCTAGTCTGCTGTCCAGCACCTACAGCCATCCCTGATGGCTATGTCTGCAGCATACCTCTAAACTGTACAGGGCTTTGTAAAATGTCCTGATATTTGCCTCACAATTTTGGCCATGTTTTCCATAAAAGTTTGTTTTTTTCTGGCAAATTAGTGGCAAATCATGAAGGACTGCAGTCAGAAAATAATGACGTCTGGTACTGCAGACATCAGACACTTATGAGTAGGTCACCCTACACTACATATACACTCTGTGTTATTGTGTACCTCAAATGTTCCTGGAATTTCTACATGCACCTGTAGTACAACTCACCTATTTGCCAGATATAGGCTGGATGACCTGCTACTGTAATGTTACCCATAGAGGGCACCCAGCAGTTGATGACAGTGATGCATGTGGACACATAACAACACAGTCTGTCACAGCAGTCAGGCCATTTCTGGTAGTCCTGATACCATCTCAGGTTACTAGGCTATGAGCCATGAGCAGCCATATGGCTAGGCCACAAGTTAGCCCATGTGTATACAAGGCAGCAGCTGATGTCCCCATCCAACATGGACACAGATGGTATCCCAAGGGTGTATGTGCTGTTAGCCATCCATTTCACCAGGTCACACCTGCAAAGGTGTTGGTAGCTACCCTGCCTGATGTGGACATGGTGCCCATTCCACTGCAAGGTGATTGTGAGCTGCCAACAAGGCCAGTCCATGTCACTTACCAGGTTGAGGATGTTTTTGTGTGTGTGTGTGTGTGTGTGTGTGTGTGTGTGTGTGTGTGTGTGTGTGTGTGTGTGTGTGTGTGTGTGTGTGTGCAGTGCAGATGTGCGTGTGTGTGTGTGTGTGTGTGTGTATGTGCGTGTGTGTGTTAACACAGTGGACCCGTGATTTCCTTGCACGCCACAGTGAGGCCACTCCTGAAGAGTATGTATGACATTGGGTAGAGGGTTGGCCTTATAGCCTATAGGTGTAAGGTAGATCTTTGCTGGTCTAGTTTTCCCATGTGGGGAAGCTCCATGATGTCTCCAGCTGCTGCATGTGCTGTGTGATGTGAATGATGAATCCTGGATTATGCACATTAATGGTCCTCAGTGGGGGGAAACATGACACATTAGGATAAGGGGGGCAATGCATGCTCTAATGCTGGTATGTTCACAATACTCACACACATGCTGTACTGATAGATGGCAGGGGTATAATGTGGGTGCTAGTGGTGGATAGTGCTAGCAAATGTGGATATGTATGGTCTGTGCACGATGGTAGCCAATGTATGCGGTCCTGTGATGTGTTCTCCTATTCATGTCTTCCAGGTGGGATGTATTGTAGACTACACCCACCGTACACGGAGTCTGAGACTGCTGCGATCTTGGATTCCCTGAGACTAAATCACAGGGTACTGTTGGGGAGAAGCCAGCAGCACATGCAGCAACAAACTGCCACATGGGCAGAACTGGTGGGGACCATCAACAACATTGAACATCTTGGCAGAAGTTATGAACAGGTCCGACACTGTGCCACAGACTTAATACACAATGCATTGCAAAGGGGTGCAGCTGTGCCCGAGGGCCTGCTACTGAAGCACCACTGACACCAACAAAGGAGTTCTTCACCAACCTTGGTGGAGCCACTGCCTCTCAGGCACACATCCTCACATTTGTCATGGAGGTTGGTGGTGCACAGTCAACAGCTAAGGAGCATATATGTAAGGACCTTGTGGTCATCACGTCAATAGTGTAGCATTCATAGTGGCAGCCTTTGCATATCTGGATGCATATGTCAGGTCAAACTGCATTTGTGGGTGGAATTTTGTAATGCACACAAGTGCACACCTATTGTGAATGTCAGGGATTTGGGTAGTATCACAGCTTGTACTGTACATGTTCATAAATGCACATATTATCCTGCACCAATGCCAAATGTGTGTGTTGAGGGATATGGCTGACCTTTATGGGAGTTAACATAGACTTTACAGATTCAGCAGATGTCTGCATAGGTGCATAGCAGACTGGCCATGCTGCTAATATATTAATTTACTGACTGAGGAGGTAATGCCCACCTTTTGGCTGGATGTGGTCTCTTCACCTATGTGGTGAACCACATACAAGCAATTCCTGATGACTGCCAATACTTGGTGCCTGAATGCAACTATTTTGTTATCCTGGGTACCCAGGCCTGTTATAACTGATGTGGGACATGGTGGGGACATGTACTTGTATGGCATGCTGACACTATTTTCTGCATACAGCTTGAGGCTGGGACCTTGAGAGCATTCCATACCCACTGTATGGCTCATCGCAATATGTTAGCAGTTTGTGGTTAAAAGAGTCCAAAATACTTACAGTTCACAGAGCCTTAGGCTGTACCTACATATGTGGGTGCAGCCAATTAGAATTCATGCCTATATACGTATGGGTTATTGGGAGGACCAGGTAGTAGCAGGGCCTTCATATTGCACACACATAAGTGACAATGAATGACTTTAGAACATTATCAAATGTGGAGTATGGGACATGACCTGTAGTAACTTGACAGTTGGCAAAACATACCATGACTATGGCAAGTGCAACACACAGGACTTCCTCTGGTTTGCTACTATGACACCTTCTTTGTGTGACGTTACCTTAGCTTACACTAGATGACATAACATTGAGGTGCTTCTGTTAAGTCAATAACTGCTCTATGCAATCAGTACATGACCATGTGACATTTTTGTCGTCCTACACTCTTGGGACCACTGTATTGTTTTAGCTGTTGTCACAGGTCACACCTTGCCAAACATGGACTACAATCTGTAGGGTGGTACAGATGGTGGCCATACCTGTGACCTCTACATATGTCTGCAGATTGTCCTGATATTTGACACATACTTTCTTTTCATCTGTCATAAAATGTGGTTTTCTGGTGAACTGTGGGAAAATCATGACAGACTTACATTGCAGATTGATGACAGCTGTTGTCATGTAATGATACATACACTTTGGAAAGTGCATTCACATGCACAACCTATTCTGGTATATACTTTCCATGCATGTCACAGCAATATGTGAAGGTTGTGCTCAATGGTGGTGTTTGCCACATTTTTCTATGTGGATCTAACCAGATGTCTTTCTGTGTGGGGTTGAGAGGTATACTGGTGGCCATAACACAGGTAGACTGCTGCAAGGGGATGTACGTGCACACACAAACACACACATGCACACACACGCACACACACGCACACACACACACACACACACACACACACACGCACACACACGCACACACACACACACATCGCTAACACATGCTAACACACACACACACACACACACACACACACACACACACACACACACACACACACGACCTGCCCTTGCTGATAGCAGAACCTGAACCTGCCTATTTATACAAACGATACTGCTGAATACATAACACAAACAATACAGAGCTACTATATTGTTGCAGTGTCTGCAACTACTGTTCAAGTGGGCGGCAATTGCAGGGGCTGTTAGGGTTGCCAATGGTGAGTTCACAGGGCCTTAACATGGTATAGCCATCTGAAACACAGCCACACAGCTGCATGGGGACATGCATTGAAACACACATGCACACAGAATTGTCACGTTTCCTATTATATGACCTACCTCTCTAGTTATGTACAATACAGACTGATATGACTATTGCATGCATCTCAATGCCTTTGTGTTAGAAAATGTGTGACTGTGCTTGTAATGTGGATTCCATCAAGTGGCTCTTTAAAGAAATGCCATGGGGAGGGGGGGTCAATAGGCCATAAAATGGTATAACCAACGCACCCAGGGGAAATGCTTCACATGCAGTAGTATAGTTGGCTGTACTGAGATTCAAACACCTATCTATCTATCTACATGTACATACTATAATGCTGCCTATTTATCACACATGCCACAATGCTTATAGGGCTGATAAGTGTCCAAAGGTACATCTAAGGTGAATGACTTCAGCAGCCTTTGTAAAGTAGGGTGATGGGATGTGTACTGGGTGGAACAGGCCTCAAAATGGTATAACCAACACACACACAGGATATGGTTCTTACCCACCCACACACAGTATCACAGTTGCCAGTATTGAGATTAGAACCCCTACCTATCTAGTCATTTGTACTATAGAGTTACACAGTTATTGCATGTGCCACAGAGCTTATAGTGCAGAGCAGTGTCCAAAGGTACTTCTAAGGTGAATGATAGCAGGTCTCCTAAAGTAAGGCAATGGAAAGTGTACTGGGTGGGAAAGGCCTCAAAATACTTTCACCTACTAACACCAATACACACACATACACACTTACCAAGACTGAGATTAGAACCTCTACCTATCTATTTATTTGTACTACAGTGTTATGCAGTTATTGCATATGCCACAGAGCATATAGGGCTGAAGAGTGTCCAAAGGTACATCTAAAGTGAATGACATCACCAGGTCTTCTAAATTAGGGCAATGGGAAGTGTACTGTATGGGAAATGCCGCAATACACTTTCACCTACAAACACAAATACACAATTGCCACTGAGATTAGAACCCCTACCTACCCAGTTATTTGCACTACAGTGTTACACAGTTATTGCATGCACCGCAGAGCTTATAGGGGTGAAGAGTGTCCAAAGGTACATCTAAGGTGAATGACATCAGCAGGTCTTCTAAAGTAGGGCAATGGGAAGTGTACTGGGTAGAAAAGACCTCCAAATGCTTTCACCTACAAACACATTTATATACACACACACACATTTTACAGGCCTGAGATTTGCACCTCTACCTATCTAGTTATTTGTACTACAGTGTTTTACAGTTATTGGACATGGCACAGAGCTTATAGGGTTGGTGAGTTTCCAAAGGTACATCTAAGGTGAATGACATCAGCAGATCTTGTAAAGTAGGGCAATGGGAAGTGTACTGGGTGGGAAAGGCCTCATAATACTTTAACCTACAAACACACACACACACACACACACACACACACACACACACACACACACACACACACACACACACACACACACACACACACAGGCAGGTGATGTGATATTACAACCCCTACCTCACTAGTATTACACAATGGAGCTCACCTTCATGCTGGTACATGCAACTGGTTATAACTTGTATGCAATTGTCCACAGCAGGACATCACTTTATGCCTTTCAGGGTATCCCTGTATATGACTCACTCTCTGTGTCTCCCTGTCTCTCTCTCCCTGTCTCCCTTTCTCTATCACTGTCTGTCTCTCTCTTCCACATGTCTATGTGTGTGTATGCTTGAAATATTGTTATATGTTGCCCATATATATGCCTGAGTATCACACACAATAGGTGCAGATATATCACATATAAGCCACCTACAGATAGCTGGTGATCATCCTGTGTGATGGTGTGGGTAGAGACAGTTAAGGTGTACATAGCTGTCTGTATAAAAAGACATATATGCACAATACAGTTATATAGTCCAATGTGGCTTTAGACATGTACTGTAATTCTCTAAGTGTAGGAGCATGCCCAGTATGACATTCAATAGTAAGAGTGGGACTCCATTCCAGAGATAGATGTATTCCAGTCCAGGATTTTGTGTTTCACAGCCATACCTCTCAACCTGTTAGTGCAAGAAATCTGGAGATAGCCTGCTAAAATGGGGGGACAATGGCCCAAACATGGGGAGATACTGTAAATATTGCTCTTACAAATGTAGAAAGTTACTAGAGTAACAGAGTTTGTTTTAGCAGACATTTTACTGACATATATGAATTCTGGCACTGAAATGTATTGTGTCATTACTTACTGACAGAAATCCTCAGATCATACAAACATGACTGTTCCTGCAGTGCTATTGGAAGACAGGCATTTTGGGGGAAGAGGGGCATACTTCTCAACTGTACACATTTCCACAGCCTGTCAAGATGGTTGCTGTACATTTTGGTTCCACTTAGCATAGTATTGTGCTTGTCTTGGAGAATACTAGCATGTCACAACAGACCGAAGGTTAGACAGTTATGACAGACATTTGAGTTTCAGACTTCTTACCCTTCAGAGAGTTAAGGCAACTGTGAGACCTGCTGTGATCTCTCTGTGTAAGTTTGTAAGTGGACTATTGTCCCTATTTGTGGGCCTTTGCCATGCATTGTTTCTGGTTTTGTACAGCTGACTTGCTGTGAGAGACTGACAGGTGTGTATAGGACTCCAACATTGACATCCATGCATATGACCTATGACTCCACAGTTTTAGTCGCCCACATATACTGCAGTGAGTTTTGTTACTTGGGGGACGGCTGCATATTCTGGGTAAGCCAGCACTTGATAGACATTTCCTGTTGTCCTACATAGCTGTCAGTTGTCTGCTGCTATCCCTGTGGCCACCTCATTCCCTTGCATACATGCAGCAAAATCATAGACATGCTAGCACAATGTAATACAGCATTAATTTGGTGTTAAGAAGAGTGACTTACCTTGTGCCTGCAGCAGTTGTGAGGACAGTGCTTGAGGGCTGACTCTGTTGGATGCACACAGTACACAGCCTACACATGGTAAGGTACAGGTAGTGTGATGTGTGTGGTATCCTTTTTACTGTGTGTCAAAGTCAGAGAGAAATGTCAGTCTCTGGGTCCCTAGGGTGTTAGTGTATGTGCTATACATTGCCTCTTTGTCAAGGCCAGGGCATACTGGGCACTTCTACATCTGCCTACAGGGATAAGCTCATGGGGTCCATCCTTTGAGTCCCCCTGTGTCTGTAGGGACCTTGGCAATTGTGGGGGACTGAGTCCCCCTTCCCTGTGCTGTTCCTGCCACAGCTGTTTCCGCAGGATCATAATGTGTAACATGGCAGATACTATGAACGTGTGCACATGTGGCTGGAGAGTACTGCAGGGCTCCACCAGATATGTCAAGGCAGCAGAACCGTGTCTTGAGCAGCCTAAACACATGCTCTATGATGTTTCTAGTTTGTGCTTGTGCCTCATTATAGTGTTCCTCAGTGTGTGTGTGTGTGTGTGTGTGTGTGTGTGTGTGTGTGTGTGTGTGTGTGTACATTTCTGAAGGTTGTCATCATCCATGGTTCCAGTGTGTAGGCAGCATCCCCCACAAGATGGCCATTTGGGTTGTCCCCCCTGGCAAATGTCTGGTACAGCTGTGAGGCATGCCAGATGTAGGAGTCCTGATAACTGCCAAGGCTGCCAGCACACACATTGATGATAATGCTCTGGGCATTGCACATGACTTGGCAGATGATGGAGTGATAGCCCTTGTGGTTGATGTACACGCTACCCTCTTCACTGGATGGTACTTTGATAAGGACATGGGTGTAGTCTATGGCACCCAGTACCTTGGGGTAGTTTGCTACATGGTGGAAGAGATGCATATTGCTGGTCCTCACCTCAAGGGTGCTGGGAAAATAAATATGCTCACTGGCATGTGTTAGCATGACATCCAGGAACTGGAGGAGTACCCTGGATGCGGACATCTGTGAGACTCCCATGATGTCCCCAGTAGGTCTTTGGAAAGTACCTGTAGCTAGTATTCTTAAGGGTATACATACCTTTGTTTCCACTAGGATGAGCTCCCCTCTGTTGGCTCTGGATCTGAGGTGAGGGCAATAAAGCTCAGTGATTTTCTGAAGTACCGTACCTGTCCACCCTGTACCGCTCTAGTATATCCAGCTCATATAGCCCCTGAATGGTTACCCTGGGTCTAAACTCTCTTCTCCTCCTCAGTCTGGGCCAGTTGTCAGTATCATCATCATCAGCACCCTCAGTCTATAGCATGTACAGACATAGCAAAGCAGCAGCAGACCCTATCATTTTGTCAGTTAAAATTCCCAAGTGTGTACTCCAATGGTGCTGAGCATGTGGGAAAAATCAGATTGAAGGGCATTTGCATACTTTATATTGGTGTGCTGCAGATGCTGCTTGTGTGATTGGCTAACTATCATACTTTCCACCTGCCAACTACATTATTGAGAGGTTTGAATGAGCCACTCTGAGTGGCATAGCCCTTATTAGTCATTTCTAATTGATTGCTTTTTGTCTGGTATTTCCTTTTATTTATTTATTTTTTACATTTGCTCCAGTTTTAGCCATTTAAACTGTTGCAGCTAGTGTGAACATTGCTGAGTAGAAAGGGACCTCCCCTGGATATGAACACACTCAGCATTTCTGAAACCAGCTAAGCAGCCTCAGAAATACTGAGCAGTGCTAAGCACTGCTCAAATCTGCTTAGCTGGGCTGACTGCTGCTTAGAATTATACTTCTTAGCAATGCTCAAACTGGCTGCTCAGTTTTTATTTAAAGAAAATTAATGAATTGGAATTAATTACTCCTTACTGACATATTATTAAGTATATATATTTTATTTTACATTACATCCCCCAATGTGTTTGATTACATTATTTTGGGGTGTGACTGTACTGTCTGGGACACTTGTGTTTACATGGGGGATTTTACATCACATATCCACTGACATTGGAAGGTTGGCCAGCTACACTACCCTGGTAAACAAATATCAATTACTACATCATTAAAAATAAAAAAAAATAATGTAACAAGGCTTTCTCATGTAAAAGCTGAATTACTTGTCTTGGCATTTGAACTGTCCACCTACTGCACGCAAAGCAGAAACTGTAACCACTGAGCTAAATCACCGGCAAAGATTTCAGCTATACATTCCTATATAGCTCTTCATACCATTTTAAGCAGTGCTGAGCAAAGCACCAGGCCACGCAAACCTGCTCAGCTATGCTTAAACTTCAAATATGCTGGGAAAAAAACATACAACCATTTTACATTTATATATATATATCACTATATCAGATATTAGCATTCAGTTGCAGCCCACATACTCTTCATGAATATCCATGCTATTGCAAAACCTGTCATTCTATCAACTTTATAAGTTTGTAAGGGCAATATTTAGAAACTGTCCCTACTTCTGGCCTTTTGCCCCATTTTTTGTATTGCCTTTGTGCAGAATAAAACCAGTAAAAATAAAATAACATTTTTCCATACTCCCCCTATGGCTGCCTACCATCGTGTTGGCTTAGACAGTGGTGCAGCACTGTTTTCTACACCTCCAGATCGATTCAGGTACATCTACTGCCCACCATGCCTACTCCAAGCTATGCACATGGATACAACATGGCTCTGGCTGTGTTGAAGGTGGGTAGGATGTTAAAGGGGACTTTTCCCTGTTAACAGTTAAATCTTTTAATAAAAAATATATATATTTTTTTAAATAAGCTTGTTTGAGTGAGTTTAAGTTCTGCACCACTTTGTGCAAAGTAGAATTTAAATATAATTAATGAAAGCCAACTTTTAATGGCTTTCACCTTGCTCAACTTCCATGTTAGCTCATGTATGGGGAAAATTTCCCTGTACATAACACAGAGCTAGCACAGACTCACACCAGGTTGCTGAATCACAACTTGGTATTGTTACTAGGTAAGAGTGGGCTGGGGTGGTAGGTGTGCAGTTTGTTTGCATGCCACCACGTGTTTTTGGCCCTCGGCACATTTATGCATGCGTGCACACCACACAGCGCTGTGCCATGGAAACTAAACCCTGTTCCTAAATAGGGAATGGGTTTAGTGTGGGAAAACAGTATTATGAAGGCTAACACGGTGGTGATTTTCATGTTAGCCTTCACAAATACTGCCCATTGTCAAATCTTATAGTATTTTCCTTAATTTTAACTAGATAATTAGTCCATGCAGCTTTTAAGACTAAGTCCTTATCTTCACTTGTAAATAATTTTACAATCAATGACCTTGGTGGAGGTGCTTTTTTTTTAAAGATGAGGTGGAAAGTGATGTATGTGCCCTTTCAATGCCAAAGGAAAATGCTTCAGGCAGGTTTAAAGTTTTAGGCAGCCAGGCATTAAGGAATTGAATCAAGCTGCCTCCCTCTTCATTTTCAGGAATCCCATAAATCCTGATGTTATTCTTTCTAGATCTGTTCTCTATGTCTTCTATTTTTTCTGGAATAAGTAGTTTTGTTTCAGAAGAAATTCAGTGTTATTCTCATTTTCAAGTAATCTTCTACCAAAATCAGACATTGCCTTTTCTACATTAAAGATTTGTGATGATTGTTGTTTAAGATATTCACACAGCACTTCAACTTGGTTTTTTTTTACATTTTTTTTTTTTTTTTTTTTACATTTTTGTGCCCACAAATTACCACATAGGCGGAAACCCATTAAGTACAGAGAAAGTTATTAGAGACCTGGGGACTCAAGTTGATAGCAATCTCTCCTTTGAAAACCACATTGCCAAAGTGGTTAGAAAGACCTTCTACATAGCCCACCTCATCACGAAGGGTTTCACATCTAGATCAAGAGAGGTAATCGTGCCCCTTTATTCATCCCTCATCAGGCCCATCATAGAATACAATGCCCCTTTTGGGATGTACCTTACCCGACACCTGCAGCAATTAGAAAGACCCCAAAAGTATCTCACCAAGAGGATCAAGGGTCTCAAACAGATGCCATATACTGCTCGGTTAAAAACTCCAGCTCTACTCAGTTGCATACCGCCTACTGAGGCGATCTATGCCTGACATACAAAGCTATGTCAAATCCAGAATTAATGGACATGCTCCACCTCAGTAAATCTAGATCCCTTAGAGCCACACGAGGGACTTGAACCTCAGCACAGAAATAAATAGAACTTGCTGGAGGGACAGGTTCATAACCCAGAGGCTCCCTTCGCTCTGGAATAGAATTCCAGTTCATTTGAGGCAGAGCACCTCACTGAATCTCTTCAAGAAGAATCTCGACAAGTGGATGGGGGATCGTAGGTTTGTTCCAGGGATTACTCCTGTGTCACTATTAGACAGAGGCACAGTAAACTAAACCTTAAAAAAGGGCACAGTATACTCAAATCAAGGGGTGGCGTAAGCCATACAGAATCGGGCTAGGCTTATAATTGCCCCAGGGCAGATAGCCTAGTATGAACCTATGAACCTATGAACCTATGAACATTCCTATTTAAAATTGTTCATTTTTGCTTTCTAATTTATCTATCTTTACAGATAACTCATTGATGTTACTTAGTATAGCCTGTATATCTTTTTTCATGGTACTGCCCTGTACACTAGGCTTAGAGTGGCTCATTCTGAGACAATTAGTTCTTTCTAGTTTTCCTGACTAGAAAAAGTAGTTAAAAGAGTTTCAAACTTTTTTGTAGTAAGTCTTTCAGCAGATGTTCAACTATAAATCCATCAAGTTTGGAAAGGTTCTATTTGAGTTTCTTTTAGTGAAATTTCTGTCAGAGATATTAAACTGAAGCAGAGCTTAAAATCAGTGCTATTAACTGCTCACCATTTTGGCGGCCCTCCTCTATTCTGATATTCTAATATACCCATGATGAATATGCCTTTATTATAACAATATGAACATACCAGCATAGGTGTTCTTAAACATTTTTCTGATTGGTTACAATTACTCTTCTTTCATTACCTTGAAACAATAAAAGTATTTAAATCCTTTTTATTTTTGTATCTATTTAAAACAAATGTTTTCTTGTAAGAAAGCAAATTCAGACTTATTCTACTTTAAACATTTGCATGATCTCTCCTCATTCTACTATTCAAATCATTAATATAATGAGTGGTATAAAGTTAAAACTGTCATCTTGTTTCAGGTTATTGTTTTTTATGTAAGTTATTTACTCTGTGAGAATTTCATACTATTGTTCATTAATAAAAAAAAATTATTAATAATGTTTGAATTTTAAAATAAAATAAGGATTCTATGCTACCTATTGTCACATTCTTCCCCAATCTATATCTATCTTGTCTACTAAACTGTCCCTGGGATTCAATAAACTCTATGCAGGAATAGCACTATTCCTGCACGGAGTGGTTCATGTCTGTATAGCACAGCAGCACGCTTTGCATGTTCATGAAGGTGCACTGCTGTTCAGCCTATTCCTGCACGGAGTGGTTCTTGTCTGTATAGCACAGCAGTGCACCTTGCATACTCATGAAGGTGCACTGCTGTTCAGCCTACACAAACATGAACTGTGATTGAGTGCAGGGAGTGTGTTCAAGTAGTGCTCGTATCGTTAATATGCCCCTGCACTCAGGAAGTGCCGTACGGCACTTTGAAAACTAAAACAGTGCTCGTGGACACTGTATATAAAAAATAACAGTGTCTATGGACACGGAATGTAAATAAAACAAACAGGCACACCCCCAAACTACAGACAAGCACATAGAATGTCATGATCGGTATGCCACTATACACTACACACATACCAAATAAGGCAGCATGTTTCCAAGAGGGAATATTTAAAAAGTGCCCCCAGTTGTGGCCAGAGTCCCCCCATGTATGATGTAGTTGTCCAGATGTCCTGCCCTAAGAGGCTGATAGGTATGTGCATACCCCTAAAGTACAAAAAAAAAAATAAAATAAAGCCCATGAATTTTATTTTTTTCTGTCCCAAGTAAAGTATAAGCATAGCTGAGTGGGTGTGCATGTTGCTCAGCTGTGCTCAGCATAGTTTAAATATCCCAAGGAGCTAAATAGAAATATACAGCTAAAATTATCAAAGCAAGATAGCATAGTGCTTAGAGCTTCCAGTTTGCATGCTGCCATTCATGGTTCAAGCCCCAATGCAGTATATTCACTTTTATATGGGAAACCAGTATTAAAAGTTATTTTTTTAATTAGGTAGTAAATTATATATTTGTTAACCAGGGTAGTGTAGCAGGTCCAAACATGAGGTGTGAGTATAGAAAAGATGTGAAACCCCCCATATAATCTCAAGTGTCCCATATAGTGTATAGTCACACAAGAGTATAATGTAATGAAAGCACATAGGGGGATGTCATGGAAGGTAAACATACACATTACAATATGTCAGTAATGATGACTTAATCCCACAATCCTGATACTCCATAAAATGAAATGAAATCTGAGCAATGCTAAGTAGTGCTCAGCTATGCTAAGCCGGTGTAAGCATTGCTTAAATGTAAATGCTAATCAATAATTAGCTTAGCTAAACAGATTTTCACACTGGTAAGCAGTGCTTAGCATCTACCCCTTTAAGCAATGCTCACCTTAGATTAGCGGGTTTGTGCGATGGTCAGTTTAGCACAGCATGTTTAAAATGGTCCAATGACAGCAAAGGGTGAGAAGGCAGCCCTATTTAAACTTTGCAGGTGGGAATACAGCCATAACCAGTTGTGGCTGATCTTTGCAGGCACTATGGGTGGTGTAGTTAAGGGTGTGCACTTTTGGGCACAGCGCTAAGGCATCCGGGAGTCCAGGGTAATGGTTGGAATCCTAGTGAAAGACCATGAGGAAACACTGCTGCAGGGCCAGTATCAGGGCTCACAATATAAACTGGAGGCCTGGGACCATCTCGCACATGATCTCACCAGAGCTACTGGCATCCCTTGAATTGGTGAGCAGGTTTGGCACCATTTTGCTGACCTCAAGCATAGGAAGAGGGAGCTGTTGGACCAGTGGACACAAGATGCATGGTACAGAATGTCCCAGTAGTGTATAAGCATCAATCAGTGTTTACCAAAGTTCAGCCTGAGTATATGATCGACAGGTATGCATAAATGTTTGTTTATCTCCCGTACAGCTGCAGATGAGAGGGCTATGAATGTGGACACCCATCCAAACAGGTTGTCAAGGCTGCGCTGGGAGGCTGGTGAGTACAAATCTAGCTTGTAATATATAGGCCAAATAATAGAAAGGTGTAGATTGTCTACTGCCAATAGATAAAGTGTGTACTGTGTGTAATTAATAAACAATGTTAGCTAGACTAATAATAATGTACATGATATTCATTAATAAAAGTGTGAGTACCCTTTAATAACATTACAAACAACAGACTGTTGTGTTTGCTACGGTACATTGTGGAAGGAATATAAATTTGTAGATGTTCTGCACAGCAATTATGGCTCTGACAGCATTAATTAAATGAGGCTCATCTGAGAAAGATTGTGGAGCTGTAAAACAGGATATAAAACTACATGAAAGGTTCCATGCACCAAGATCTGAACTCTGAATAGTAATGTGTTAAGTATCATGCTGTACTCCCTGCAGCATTGCCATGTGTTAACCATTGCTTTCCAGATTGTAATATTTCAAAGTATTAATACACAGTGCAAGAACTGTCTGCCATGCATGAATGTCAGAATTACAAGGTTAGATCATCCAACCCAGAGAGTATTAGGTAGAAAACAGTCAAGAAAGTGAAAACAGTTTCTCAGAAGCTCATAGTGATGAACTACAACCTTGGTAGCACCTTTTTGCACAAACAGACACAGTTCAAATCCCAGGAGTGGTAGTAAGCTGTATGCATATTTTCACCCAAGAATATGTAAATATGTGTAGAAACAGTCAGGTAGTGTTAACAGAAATTTCCTCCACAGGAAATGTTTGTAGTAGCTGTAAGAAGGCTTTACTAATACACTGCATACAGCACTTCCACTGTCCAACCCCATGCTTGCAAATGACAGCAAGATAAGTACATACACCATGCACTTTGCCCAATACATGTCCCTCAAGTGTCACACTTTCATGGCCAGTGGTCACTGCTGCCAATAACCAGGGAGACAGATAGAAATTCAGGTGAAGTATGTCAGTAGCACACCCACACAGCATGAGTTCAGGGCACCCCTTTCATTATCACATATGTAACCCTGAATATGTGAATATGTATAGAAACAGTCAGGTAGTGTTAACAGAATTTCCTCCACAGGTCTGCCAGGTAAGGAAATGTTTGTATCAGCTGTAAAAAGGCTTTACTAATACACTATGTATAACACTTGCACTGTCCAACCCCAGGGCATAGGTAGATGTAAAGTGAGGTCAGACCTGGAAAGTAATGAGTAGAGTAATGATCAGTACAGTTGTGGAATATTGAAGCCTATACAGTTGTTAATTGACTTCCCTCTCTCTCCCCACCCCTACCTGCATCAATAATAAATACACGTAATCAAAGGATATGTTTTCTCCAAACCTACTGTTGGGACATGTGTCCTATTCTTCTACTAAATATTAAATTGTGTGAATATTAATAAAGCTTGTTCAAATACTATCATTGGTGGCCTGTTGCTGTCAATGTAACCCACATGATGTTTTAATGCGTACTGTGGTTCCTTTTCTGCATGTGTTCTGTTTGCTATGCAACTGTTTCAAAACTGTTTTATGTGCTCGTTTGGAACACCCATGCATGCTGTTATAACTAATCTTGAAATGTGTGGTTCACGACTAACCTAAACACCATAGCACATCTGGGAAGGCAGATCCCGGCAGATCAGTCTGTCCCGCCTCATCTGGCCATGGAGCCAGTCCCCAGCATGTCAGGGACCCAATTTGGGACCTCCTTGTCTGCTGGCCCTGCACCACCTTTGAGTGGAACCACCTCAAGGAATGGGGCACATCTCCCCTGGGTGTGGGCATGGACAGGAACCTGTCACCTATAGTCAGGTCTGGAGTTTGGTGTGCAGCGCCATTCAGAAAGAGTTTGGTGGTCAGCTGTGCCAGATTGAGGGCTGTCTGGTGCATCTTGAGGGTCAGCCTGCCCCTCCTGTCCAGCCCCCAGCACAGCCACCTTTGAGGCCATAAAGGTGCAGTGGTAACTGCCCAAGGGTGGGACCACAGTCCCACTGTATGCATTTGGGGTCTCATGGGCATCCAATTCCCAACCACCCTCCCTGTCCAAGGTGACCCCCTTCACATGTGTCATATACCACCCGTCTGCTGTCTTGTTGGTCTTTCTACCCAACCTACCTCCCACAATTTACCTACTATCCTTCCCCAACATCCCACTCTCACCTTAAGAAAAAAAGAGGGCATATGTTCCCCCCAAAAAAACTTCATCCCATACATAGCTGTCCATTTCACATATGTCCACTGGCCACATATAATCTAGTCCAATTTGCTTGACAACATATTACTGGTGTCCTCACCCATCTCTCTTGGGTCTGAGGGGACCAAATTTGCCTCCAAATTCTGTACAAATGCACAGCTGTTGCTGTATAAAAAATGGACAGCTATGGACCTTCCATACACCCATCCTGCACATCCCTAGCTATCTTTCATATTGTTCTTCCCTCTGCATGCCCCTTTTTCACCACTTTCCTATCACCCATTTTTCTTTCCTTTTAAAGAAATTAAAGCAGGTGTAAGCAAGTTTGCTCGATGCTAAGTGAAGCCAACACAGATTAAACATCTCTACGGTTAACCGTATGGTAGCATCGCTTAGAATCATGCAAACCTGCTTACAACTGCTTTAATCACTCTGTTTCCATTGACCACTGTTTTGCCTAGCAACAGCATAATCAGACCTGCCCAGTCATGATCTCAGGGCCCTGTATACCATAGTTAGAGCAATGTATCACTACACCATTTGAGCTGTAGGGAGTGCTAATACTTTTTCAAACATATCATGCAGTAGAGTCATTCAACAGTAGGGAAATACCTCAGAACCATACCCCTCAACCTCTTAGTGCAAGAAATCTGGCCAAAAGCTGTCCAAATGGGGGGGCAGTGGGACAAAACTAGGGATATATTGTAAATACTGGTCTTAGAAAGGTGGAATGTTGCCAGAGTGACCGGGTTTGTTTCAGTATACATGTTCCGTAGAATGTGAGTTCTGAAACTGAAATGTATGTCATCATTCACTGACAGAAATCCTGAGATCATCACAGTGATTTACTAGGGAAATAAAAATAATGAATCTGTGGAACAGACCAGAAATATGAACAATAAACCTGGACATTCTGAAACAAGTCAGCCAGTCGAGAGGTAGGCTCAGAACCCCTTAGTTCAATGAATCTGGACCAAGCCTGACAAAGTGGGGGGAAGAAAAGCATGAAAATGGGGACATATCTGAATTACTGCAGTAGATAAGCTGACACACTTGCTACAGTAACACCCTCTTGTCTGTCCTAACATATGACTGAAATAGCACAAGTCCAACACTCAGTTACTTCTCACTAGTTACTGACTTAAATCTTCACATCATCCCACTGATGTGTCAGAAATACACAATACTTATGGGGGCCAGGCAACAGTACATCCTACCAATATCTGGACATAACATCACATTAGAGAAACTACACTCAGCTGCTAAGCATGTCACCAAGCACCATCCAAACTACAGTCAGACTGACAACACTAACTCAAATCTGCTGTGGGGAATTACACATGTATTTGAAAATATATCAGGCACTACAGGGATGTAACAGCACTGAAAAATAGACACCAGTGTGAAAGCGCATAGCCACAACCAATTTCACCATAGTCACAGTGACATACCGGTAAGCAAAATGAACAGTACAGTATAGGACTGTGTGAACACAAACAGCTCAACATGTTTACGACTCACACACTACCCCTACATATACTGGCCCAATTCACAGTGTAGTATGATGCCTGACCATGGTATGGGACACGTCTCAGTCTGCCCCTACAAACATACACAGCTGATAGACCACCAGAAAATGGAGCAGCATGCACAGGCAGAAAAGGAGCCATAACACATACATCTACCACCCTCCCTACACATGCCAAATAATATTGACACACTACACTGCTACACAATCCTAATAGTCTGTCAACAATCGCTAGAAATACACAGACCTCTCAACTGTTCAGATATCTGGACAAAGCCTGACATACTTGAGGGGCAGAGGCCCAAAAACAGGGGCATATGTGAAATATTGCTGTTATAAACCAAGACAGTTGCTGGTGTAACAGCGTTTGTTATAACATATTTGTTCTGAGGGATATGAAGTCAGAAACTCAAATGAATGATACCATTTACTGACTGCAATCCCCACAGTATGCTACTGATTTTCCAAAGACAAAAAATGTCTAGGGAACACACCAAACACGAGAGTCCACAATCTGGCCATTCTGTGGATGGACCTACATTTGAGAATTATGTCAACCACATAACACTGTCAGACTTAGAATCATGCAGAAAAGCTATGTCCACACAAAGCCTGTTAAACTAACATTAATTCAACTGTATAACAGCAATACTTACATTCTGTACCTATGTCTGGAACATTCTCCCCCAGTTTATTGGACTGTCTCCACAGTTTTCATTGTAAGAGGCATTTCCAACTACCCTCTGTGATGCTGTTGCTCACACACCTCCATGAAGTCCTCCTCACAGGCAAGGAAAAGGGGCAATCCCACATGAAGTACTCAATTATAGGAGTGTGTTGCCATGCCATTGGCTATAGGAATAACACTACAGCTGTTCTGCATGCAATTAGCAAGTGGGGGACACCAATTGGTGCACAGACAAACAGCTGCTCATGAGCTTTACCTACAAAAGGCAAGCTGCTGCCTATGCAAAACATATGCATACCCTACATCTGGGAGAGGGAGAGAGAGAGAGAGAGAGAGAGAGAGAGAGAGAGAGAGAGAGAAACAGACAGACAGACAAAGAAACCAAACAACACATATTGGAATAAAACCAACTATACTTGGAAAAAAAAGGTATGTCAAACAAGTAAGCATGCAATGGAATGCATTAAGGGGTATGTAATAATAGGAAATAGGAAGTTCAACAAATATGTCTCAATAAGACTTGCTGTACTGATATATTGCTGATCAGAACCTATGTCCATAGCATCTGGGTCTGTCTGTTGTGACATAGATCACAGCTCAGGCCCCTGAGTCACCCAAGGAAAGCATGACTCACATATTACTTCTACTGGATTGTGTGTTGAACAAAACTGACATTGATGCTGCTAGGCCAGCTACTGGGATGTCATAGATATCCATATGCTAATTGTGAATGCAACTATGATATACATGTTTGTCTCAGAAATATGAGAGACCTATACAGGGTATTTGCACAGTGAAATACTGTTGCAGATGTGTGTGTGTTGAACTGCATGTGATATACTGAGCTCATAACATTCAACTGTCCAGTATTATGAACACTGACCATATGTGTGTCTCATATTTGTAGTCATTTACTCATAGAGTTGTGTTATGTCTGGCAAATCACTGGCAACCTGTGAAGACTGACAGTACAACATATCTTTCTCTTTCTTTAGTCTGTTCCCCCTTAGGGGTCACCACAGCAGATCATCTGTCTCCATTTCCTCTTGTCACCTGCATCTTGCTGTGTCACACCAGCTACCAGCATGTCCTCTATCACCACATCCATACACCTTATCTTAGGCCTTCCTCTTTTCCTCTTACCTGGCAGCTTCATCCTTACCATCCTTTTTTCCAGTATACTCAGCATCACTTATCCCTCCTCAGCACATGTCTAGACCAATATAATACCGCTACTCTCTGGTTTTGTCTCCAAACCGTTCAACCTGGGCAGACCTTCTAACATACATATTACCAATCCTGTCCACCCTCCTCACACCCAGTGCAAATCTTAACATCTTTATCTCTGCCATGTCCAGCTCTGACTCCTGCCTTTTTGTCAATGCCACTGTCTCCAACCAATATAACATAGCTGGTGTCACTACTATCTTGTAGACCTTCCCTCTCACTCTTAATGGTACTTGTCTCTCACAAATCACTCCTGACACTCTTCTCCACCGTCTCCATCCTGCCTGAATCTCTTCTTCACCTCTCCCCCACATGCATCATTACTCTGAACTGTTGATCCCAAGTATTTAAACCAATCCACCTTTGCAAACTCTACTTTCTGCATCCTCATCATTCCTCTATCCTCCTTCCCATTCACACTCATATATTCTGTCTTAGTCCTGCTGACCATCATTCCTCCCCTCTATAGGGCATACTTCCACCTCTCCAGGGTCTCCTCAATCTGTTTCCTACTGTCACTACAGATCACAATGTCATCTGCAAACATCACAGTCAACAGGGACTCCTAGCCTGATCTTGACTGTCAACCTGTCCATCACTACTGCAAATAAGAAAGGGCTCAGAGTTAATCCCTGATGTAATCCCACCTCCACCTTATATGCACCTATCACTCACACCGCAGAACTCACAGATGTCACCCTACCCTTGAACATATCCTGTACACTCTTACAGATTCCTATGCTACTCCTGACTTCCTCATACAATACCACAACTTCTTTGTAGGCACCCTATCATATGCTTTCTCTAAGTCCACAAAGACACAACGCAACTTCTTCTGACCTTCTCTGTACTTCTCTATCAACACTATAACATTGCATCTGTACTGCACTTTCCTTGTATGAAACCATACTGCTGATCACTAATCCTCACCTCCATTCTTAACCTAGCTTCCACTACTCTTTCCCATAACTTCATGCTGTGACTGATCAGTGTTATCCCTCTGTAGTTACTACAGCTCTGCACATCACCCTTATTCTTATAATTGGTACCCAAACACTTTTTCTCCACTCCTCATGCATCCTCTCACTTTCCAGGATTACATTAAAAAATCTGGTTAAAAAGATCACTGCCATTTCTCCTAAACACCTCCATGCTTCCACAGGTATGTCATCTGGACCAACAGCCTTTCGATTCTTAATCCTCTTCATAACTATCCTTACTTCCTCCTTGCTAATCCATTGCACTTCCTGATTCACCATACCCACATCATCCAACCTTCTCTCTCTCTCTCATCGTCTTCATTCAACAACCCCTCAAAGTACTATTTCCATCTGCTCAACACACTCTCCTAACTTGTATGTTTCCCCTCATTATCCTTTATCACCCTTATCTGCTGCACATCCTTCCCAGCTCAGTTCCTCTGTCTAGCCAATTGGTACAGGTCTTATTCTCCATCCTTAGTGTGCAACCTTTCATACAACCCTTCATATGCCTCATCCTTACCCTTTGCCACCACTCTCTTTGCCATGCACCTCATCTCCTTATACTCCTGTCTTCTTTCTTCATCTGTCTGACAATCCCAGTTCTTCTTCACCAGCCTCTTTCTCCGTATACTCCCCTGTACTTCCTCATTCCACCACCATGTCTTCCTGTCCTCCTTCCTCAGTCTAGATGTCACACCAAGCACCTTTCTAGTTGCCTCCCTCACTAGCTCTGCTGTAATTACCCAGATATTCGCTAACTCTTCACTGCCACCCACTGCCTGTCTTAACTCTTCCCTGAACTCAACCTCACAATCACCCTTTTTCATTTTCCACTATTTGATCCTGGGTGCTGACCACACACTCCTCCTTTTTTTGATCACCAACGTCATCCCACAGACCAACATTCCATGCTGCCTAACTACACTTTCCCTGTCACCACTTTACAGTCTCCAATCTCCTTCAAACAGGCCCTACTGCATAGGAGATAATCCACCTCTGTGCATCTTCCTCCACTCTTGTATGTCACCCTATGCTCCTCTGTCTTGTTAAAATATGTATTCACCACAGCCATGTCCATCCTTTTCACAAACTCCACCACCATCTCACCTTCTACATTCCTTTGCTTGACACCATACCTACCCATCACTTCCACATCCCCTCTGTTCCCTTTACCAACATGCCCATTAAATTCTGCACCAATCACCACTCTCTCACCCTTGGGTACAGTCATCACCACTTCAACCAACTCACTCCAAAATTTATCTGTCTCATCCATCGCACACACAACTAGCAGAGCATATGCACTAACAACAGCCATCATTACATCATCAATTTCCAGTTTCATTAACATCACTCTATCCGACACTCTTTTCACTTCCAAAAACACTCTTGGCATACTGTTCCTTAAGGATAACCCCTACACCATTTCTCCTCCCATCCACACCATGATAGAACTATTTGGACCCGACTTTGATACACCTAGCCTTATGCCCCTTCCATCTAGTGTCTTGCACACACAATATATAAACCTTCCTTCTGTCTATCATATCAGCTAGCTTTATACCCTTACCAGTCATACAGCCAACATTAAAAGTTCCTACCCTCACTAACACACTCCTAGCCTTTCTCCTCTCTTCCTGCCATATGAACATCTGATATCCTCCAGGGTATGTCTGTGAACGCAAAGGCTACTGTGCTATCAAATCACTTAAGTGTGTTACAGCAATATTAAGAAAGTGTCACTAATTTTGGCCCATCACCCCCCCCCATATATGTATGGCATCCTCCAGATGTCCTGCTCTAACAGGTTGACAGGAATGATTGAACAACAACAGTGTAAATACAGTGTGCCATACTGACATAGAACAGAAATGTATATCAGGTATTACCTGTCACATGTATGTATGAGAATGTGTACCTGGCTGCCTCATAACAACAGACATGGGATGCAAAATGTCAGATAAATAAGCTGTACGTATTGTACATGTGTGTAATCTCAGTTTCTGTGCATCCAACAGAGTTAGATTTCTACAGCTACTGGTTGTTGCATTGCCCTGACACAGACATGGGTACTAGAATAAGGATGATTATCAAGTTAAAACTGGGAGGTGTCCAACTGTGCTATGACCTTGTGTCCATGCCTACTACAAATAACGATATGACCACCAAAATAGCTGTATAGACTTAGCAATATCTTACCTGTAAAACATGTCTCCACCAAAGTAGAGCAATCCCCTTTGCTGGACAGCAGCAATACACAAAGCACAAAATTGGTTGCTATATTGGCTGTACAGGGCAAAGTAGGAGCAAGCACCAACTTAGCAGTGAGTCAGCTTTTGTCCGAAGGATTATATAGGGTCACAGGTGTAAGGCTAACTATGAGTACAAATTGGACACATCCACCAAGGACAATCACAAGGCCATCTTCACATATGTCTGCAATCTCAGATGCAACAACCCAACCCACCCTGTAATGGTGGTCAATCATACCACATACGCACACACCTAGCTATAACCAACCTGCTGCAGACAGATTTAGGGTAAACATCACCCCCCTGGCTCATCATCAGTGTAGGTGGATATGCACAGCACCTGAACCCCTCCCCTCATAATCAGGGAGCAGGTGCATATTGCATAATCAAAGTCAACAAAAGCAAGTTTCCATGGGACGTGGTAACATTCCAGTCTGCATCCTACATGAACTCAGGCATATGCTTCCAGCTCCATTATACACTGTATGCAAGCAAAGCCTGAGCACTATTGACATCCCATCTGCAAGGAAGATGGCCACTGTCATCCTTCTAAACAAACATGAATGATGAACGGTGGTTTATGCAATGTACTGGCCCTCATTGAGAGGAACATGACACATCAGGACCAGGAGTGCAATGCAGGCTCATACTGTGCTGATAGATGACAGGGGTGTGATGTGGTTGTAAGTGGTGGCTAATGTTAGACAATATTGATGTGCTGGCTCTGTAAATAACTCTGGCAATGTCTGAGGTCCTGTGATGTGTTTCCCTGTTTATGTCTTCCAGGTTGCATGCAGCATCACCTGACATACACTGCAAAGGAGAATGCAGCTATTACTGGTGCAATAATACAACATCATGCGGTGCTGTTCGGCCAGAGCAGACAAAATCTGTGGGAGTGAACTGCCCTGTGGGATGACCTTGTCCACAGAGTGAACACCTTGGGCCACCATGGCCACACATATGATCAGGTCAGGCATTGGGCAACTGAACTGATACGTTGTGCCCAGCAAAGAGCTGTTGCCATGGCCAGGGACCATACTGCTACAGGTGAGGGTTCAGCCACACAGGCTCCACTTATGGCAACAGAGTGTCTCCTTACCAAACATGGCTCAGCCCCCACACAACAGCCAACACATGAAACACCAGTCGTGGAGGTGGGTGGCACCCAGGCAACAGGCAGGGAGCATCCAGTTAAGGCCACAGTACACATCAATTTAATAATGTAGCAGTCATACTGTCTTCAATAGAGTATCTAGATGCATATTTCAGTTCAAGCTGCATTTGTGGGTGGGATTTAGTAATGCACACAAGTGCACATCTATGGTGAGGGACAGCAAATTGTGTATTATCATAACTTGTACTGTACCTGTGCAGAAACGTAGCATTCATCTTGTACTAATGCCAAATGTGAGTCTGCTGACAATACCTCTCTCCCACAACTACATACACACACACACACACACACACACACACACACACACACACACACACACATATCTGTATCACAGGCAGGTCATCTCCAGACACAGACAGCACCTCTGCACAACCCATCTATAGCATACCCTTCCAAACACACACACATGGATGTCAACCATATGGCCCAGCCTAGGCCTCTGGCAAACCCACACCACACCCTGGGCATATGATGATGATACCTGTGCCACGTCCATGTCATCCATACTATCGATGCAGGCACAGGCTAATATGGGTCTGATGCACAGGGTGTGTATAGTACAGAGTAGCTATGTAATGCTGTGTAAGGTGCTATCTGCTTGCATTTGTTATGGGTACACATAAAGGTGTAAGTACCTTATTAGCCATGATGCATTATTGCTGTTAGTACCACTGACTGGATGTAGTCTGACATGCTGTATTCTGTGTTCCAGATGTCTATATGTCTGCAGGCTGTGGCCCTGCAGACATTACCAGCATGGAGTATAGCAGAGTGGAAATACACTGACCATTTCATAGCCAAGGTACAGCTTTATATGTACATTTATCAGGTGCGTATGCATGCAACAGTGTGTGATGGACACTGTTGTCAAACAGTGTGACCTTGCGTACATACCCTTTGTCACAGACAGGTAGCCTTCAGACATGTCACCTCAGTGTTGTGTAGTACCACAGGTTCATACATATGGAACAGGTTACTGGAGTACTGTCCATAGGTCCTTTACAACCTTAGCCTTTAGATTGACTGCAACAGATTCATGTGTCAGCACCTGTTGCCCCTGCCATTTCTTTCCCATACACTCAACCCTGATGCAGTTGGTGAGGGCTTGTATGGTACTGTGTATGACAGGTTTGTAGTTTGTATTCCTGGGTTCACAAGGTGGAACAGGGAGACAAGATGGTATATCCTTTGCATACACACAGTAAAGACTGACACAGGGGATGTGCATACAGGAACCCAAACACAGTTGGCAATAGACAGCTTCATAAACCTACATATCCACTTTAATGTACTACAGTGCTAAGTACAGATGACATCTCTCACACAGATTATATGCATGGGACATAACCCACTACCTCTTACAACACGTAATGTTGTGAATGCCTTCATGGATGGTGAGATAACACACCAGAAATAGGAACTGGAGTCATCCTACAAGCCTGGACAAATGATAGGGTAACAGACATTGTATCAGCATAATGTTTCAGTCAGGTATGATAGCTGATGCTGGCATGTATGTCAGTACACTAACTGTGACCTATTTGGCAACAATATCACATACATGCCCATTGTTAGGGGACACAGACCACATATAGGTTGCAAACATCCAGATATTCTGTTGACATCTGTACAGATGACTGCTATGGCCTGTACAATGGTTTAACATGCTGCATGTGAGGAAGATGCCATTAACATGCTATATTAAGTAATGCCATCGGGAGGTGGTACACAGGCATGGATGGTACACACATCAAAATGGTATAACTCACACAGGATATGATTTTCACTCAAACACAGTTGCCAGTATTGAGATTAGAACCCCTACCTATCTAGGTATTTCTACTATAGTGTTATGCAGTGATCAGACACACCATAGAGCTTATATAATCTCACCTTCTCGCAAGGTACTTCTAAGGTGAATGACATCAGCAGGTCTTGTAAAGTAGGGTGATGAGAAGTGTACAGGGTGGTACACAACTAAAAATGGTATAATCCACACTCACTTACTTGCCAGTATTGAGAATAGAACCCCTGCCTATCTATTGATTTGTACTATGGTGGTACGCAGTTATCACATGGGCTATGGAGCTTACTGGGCTGAAAACTGGCCAAAGGTGCTAATAAGTGGAATTATATCAGCAGGACTGATAAAGTAGGGCACTGGGTGGGAAACTTTTCAAAATACTTCTTACAAACATACACACTTACACACCACACAAACATTTGCTTGATCTGAGAGTAGAACCCCTGTCTATCTAGTGATTTGTACTATAGTGTTACAGTGCTATCACATGTGATGTGGAGCTTACTGGGCTGACAACTGGCCAAAGATGCTGATAAGGGGAATGACATCAGAAGGGCAGATACAGTGGGGCACTGGGTTGGAAGCTTATTAGAATGCTTCTACTTACAAACATACATATTTACACACACACTTATACACCCACACACACATTTGCCAGATCTGAGAGTAGAACCACTGCCACAAACGTATACACCCACACACACATTTGCCATATCTGAGAGTAGAACATCTGCCTATCTAGTGATTTGACATCAGCAGGGCTGATAAAGTAGGGCACTGGGTGGGAAGCTTATCAAAATACTTCTTCTTACAAACATACAAACTTACGCACACACTTCTACACCCACACACACATCTGCCAATCTGAGAGCAGAACACCTGCCTATCTAGTGATTTGTACTATAGTGTTACACAGTTATCACAGGGTCTACATTACGTGATCAAATGGTCAAATATTCGAACACGTAATAGATGACCCGTAATAATCGAACCACCACAATGTTGAACGGAAAATAAAAAAAAGAAAAACCCACCCAAACAAGCCTTTTAAACACTCTACACAGGGGGAAAGCCCCCTGCACCCCCCACGTGGGGGCTGCACCCCCACACTCCAGCTATTTAAATATACCAACTCCGAGATCGCATTACAGTGCAGACAATGGAAAACTTCCATTTCTGCACTGTACAGAGATCTCCATTGAACCATTCAACATTGTGGTGGTTTGATTATTACGAGTCGACTATTACATGTTCAGATATTTGACCATTCACTCATGTAATACAGACCTGTTATCGCACATAATATGGAGCTTGCTGGGCTGACAGTTGGCCAAAGGTGCTGATAAGGGGAATGACATCAGCAGCACTGATAAAGTGGGACACTGGGAAGTGTTGTGGGTGTGAATGGCCTAAAACTGCTTCACCTACAAACAAACAAACACACACTCCCTCTCTCCCACATACACACTCACTTGCCAGTATTGAAATTAGCACCCCTACCTATCTAGTTATTTGTACTATAGTGTTACACAGTTATCACATGTGATACAGAGCTTATAGAGGTGATAGGTGTCCAATGGTACTTCTAAGGTGAATGACAGCAGCATATCTGGTAAAGTAGGGCAATGTGAAGTGTATTGAGTGGGAACAGTCTCCTAATACTTAGACCTAAGGACACACACACACACACACACACACACACACACACACACACACACACACACACACACACACACACACACACACACACACACACACACACACACACACACACACACACATATACAGGTAATATGATATCATTAACCCAACCTCAGTACTACAACACAATGGGGCTCACCTTTTATGCTGGCACATGCAACTGTTTACAACTGATATGCCACTGTCCACAGCAGGACATCCCTGTATGCCATTCAGGGTATCCATGTGTGTGACTCACTCTATCTGTGTCCCCCTGTGTGTTTCTCTCTCTCTCTCTGTCACTGTCTGTCTCTCACTTCCCCACATCTATGTGTGTGTATGCTTGACATACATCTGTTGCCCATATATATGTCTGTGTATCTTACGTAACAGATGCAGATACATCACACAAGGGCCACCTACAGCTAGCGGAGGGTAATCCTGTCTGATGTGTGTGTGTGTGTGTGTGTGGGGGACAGTTAAGGTGTACATAGCTGTTTGTATGCACAGACATATATACACAATATAGTCATATAGTCTGATGTGGGTTCCAACATTTCCTGTGATTCTCTAAGTATAGGAGCATGCCCAATGTGACCTTCTATAGTTTGAGTGGGACTCCATTCCAGATATAGGTGTACTCCAGTCCAGGGATTTGTGTGCTACAGCCATACCTCTCAGGCATACACAGGACTTTCCTCGGGGTACTGGGTTTGTTTAGCAGACATTTTATGACATATCTGTAGTCTGACACTGCAATGTATTGTGTCATTACCTAGTGCCAGACATCCTCAGATCATCACAGTGCTTTAACAGAGGAATACTAGTTGTATGATGCATAGACCAATATTATGAGGGCAGTTATGTACATTCTTGCCAAACAAGGCTATTTGTGAGGTGTAGCTACAGTCAGTTGAGTGATAATGCAATATGTAAACAGTCCAACAACATGGTGATATACTGGCTGGGGATCTTCTGCTTGTGTGGTATCTTTCTAACCTGAGATGTCATATCCTTGTGTGGCCATACCTCTCACCTGTACATTTTTTGACAGGTTATCCAGGAGTTTGGCTAGAGGTTTAATCCTGTCTATGTAAACTTGTGTTTTTATAGCAAGTTAGTTACATATAATTGAAGAGTGATGTTACAAAATATTGACAGACATTACTATTTCAGACTATATAACTTTCAGACAATTCCTGCTACTGAAAAACCCTCACCCTATCAACTTTCTCAGTATGTAAGGGCAATATTTACAACACATGCCTATCATTGTACCTTCATTCCCCTTTTATTTCTGCCCTTGTCCAGATGTCTTGCTGTCAGAAGTTGGGAGTTATGGGTGGGGGTACACAGGGCCTATACAAGCCTAGCCAAAAAGGTACCCTGGCTTTTGGCACCCAAGAAAATTGTTTTCCTGTGCCCCTGTCGAGCAGAGCCACAGAGGCGATCCCTGGGGTGAATTTCCTATTTCCCATCCAATCATCAAGATTTTTCTTGAAGACTGCTAATGAGGAGCTTTGTTTGATATAGACAGGTAGTTTGTTCCAGAGTATGGGAAGTCTCTGGGACAGGAATCTATCCCTCCAGCATGTTTTATTTATTGTGGTGACAAGGTTAAGTCCCTAGAGTGTGTAGCTCAGAGGGACTGGGATTTCTTTAAGTGGAGCATGTCCATCAGCTCTGGGTTTGACATAGCTTTGTATGTTAGGCAGAGATCGCCTCTGAGTAGGCAATATGCGACGGTGTAAAGCTGGAGTTTTTGAGACGGTCTGCATAGGGCATCTGTTTGAGACCATTAATCCTCTTTGTGAGGTATTTCTGTGGCCTTTCCAGTTGTTGTAGATGTCTTGTGAGGTACATAGCAAAAGGGGCATTGTACTCTATAAAAGGTCTAATGAGTGATGAGTAGAGGGGAACAATGACCTCTTTTTTCCTGGATGAGAAACCTTTTGTGATGAGGTGTGCCACGTAGAAGGATTTTCTGACTACTGTGGCAATGTGATTCTCAAAGGAGAGACTACTGTCCACCTGTGTCCCAAGGTCTCTTATCACACTTTTGGTGTTAAGTAGACTACCACCTATGTGGTAGCTTATGGGTACAGAGTTTTTACCAAAGGGGATTACAATGCACTTTTTGGCATTGAGCTTGAGGCCATGGCTTTGACACCAGGCATCTGTCTTAGTGAGGCCCTTTTGTAGGATGTCCACATCGTTAGGAGTTTCAATTATGGCTTCTAGTTTGCAGTCATCTGTGAAATTAGTTGGCCAAAGACTGTCTGTGTTAGCCTGTACTTCAGAAAAGTAGATACCAAACAGGAGAGGACCCAGGAATGAACCATGTGGTACTCCACTTGTCACTGGTCTGAAGTCGGATTTGGAGTCTGCTACTTTCACAGTTTGGGTTCTGTCAGTGAGCCAGTTGGCAACCCATCTTGTGACATAGGGATTTATACCTAGTTTAGTGAGTTTATCTATAATTCCAAAGTGGGGGATGATGTCAAAAGCCTTGGTGAGATCTAGATAGGCTGTGTGAACCACCTTACCCTCGTCTACGGCTTTGGTGACTGTTTCAAAGAAGTCAATCGGGTTTAGGAAACATGATCTGCCTATTACAAACCCGAACTGGGTGGGGTCCATAGTTTGGAGATTACCAGTGTCTTTGTTTATAAGTTCCATGATGATACATTCCATGGCCTTGCAGAACAGGCTCATTAGGCTAATGGGGATGTAGTTCCCGGGGTATGCGCTGGCTCCCCCTTTGTGGAGTTGGATAACCTTCACTGTGCATCATTCAGTGGGCACAAAGCCTGAGGTGAGGCTATGATTGAACATGGTGCTTCAATGGGGTGCCAGTTCATTCTGTAGTTCATGTAGAACACAGCCTGGGATGTTGTCAGGTCCCATGGATGCTGTGTTCTTGGCTTTGGAGAGTGTGGTTTTTACCTGTGCAGCCATGATTACAGGAACTTTGCATTCTTCCAATATAGAGATCGGCCCTTTAGGGGGTGAGAACTGGGTAAAGTTGTCACTGAACCTATCTGCCAGGATGTTGGCAATATCAGTTGGTTCTGTATATTTAGTGCCATTGTGCTGTAACTCAGAGCAGATCTGAGTGTTGCCATTGAGATTCTTGACATAGTTTTAGAATGCTTTGTGGTTGTCTTTAGAATCAGTGGCGATTTTGTTTTCATAACTAGCTTTGGAGGATTTTATGAGGGATCTCAGCTTCTTACTGAGGCTGACCAGGGAGTTCTTCCAGTCATGGGATTTTACTCTTTTTTGCAACAGTTTCGATCTTCTGTTCTAGACTTTGTTTATGGCAGGGGACCGCCAGATTGGTTTCCGTTTTTTGAAGGATAGCATCTTGGTTCTGTTAGGGATAGCATGATCCATGCATCCATGTAAGTGCTTATAAAGTGCATTTGTGTAGGATTCAGCAGTCGTACCTCTATTGTCCGTCTGCATGGGTGTAGTGAAGTTTGCCACTTCTGTCTTAAAGTTGGCTTTGGAGACATTTTTATGGTGGTTTTCCTAATGGGGGGTGGGATCGGGATGTGGATGTCTAGGCTGATTAGCTTGTGGTCCAATCTGACCAACAAGGAACTGACCTCTGGTGTGGAACACCAGTCACCCATGCTGGTAATGACCAGGTTAGGATATTGCTGCTCCTGGTGGGGGTGTGGATAAGTTGATCCAAGGCATTTGAATTTATGAATTCCAGAAAACATTGAGCAAAAGAGTTGGTACATGAGTAGTTTTCCCAGTTAATGGTGGGGTAGTTGAAATCGCCCATTATTAGTGTGTTGGGTTGTACCCTAATATTTTCCAGTGTATCAAGAAATGAGGAGTGGGAATACTGGGGCATGGTGGGGGATCTGTAGCAAGTTACAATTTGGATTGCGGTCTTGCCCAGAGTTAGTTGCAATAATCTTGGATGCATTATGCTGAGCAGCTAGCCTGGAGGTGTGGATATCCTTAATGAATATGGACACACCTCCACCTTTAGTATTTCGGTCCAGGTTAGGTGGCCGAAAGGTGTGGTATGAATTATAGCCAGGTAATGCAGGGGTTCTCTCTGAAGCCTTGAACCAGGCTTCTGTCACTGCACAGATGTCGATGTTCTCCATTTTAAAGAGCGCCTTGAGTTAATGCATTTTGAGGTTTAGACTTCTAGAATTGAGTAGCATTACGCTCAGATTTTGCTTACTTGTACCTGTTACAGTGGTGAATTTGTCATTTGAACCTTGCCTAAAAAAGGCACTATAGGGGTGGCAAGAGCCTTAGCCAGTATCCGGAATCCCAAGGGCAACAGGTGCAGGCCATCTCTGGCAAAGCATCGTGATCTGTCGATCATTTCATCCCAGACAGACAGATACTGGATCCCCTTAGAATGACACCAGAAGCTTAGCCAATTGTTGAAGTCAATCATTTTGTCCTTGTACTGTGGTATCATTCTGGTGATGGCAGGATGCTACTCAGGGCTAGGGTCATACCTGCCTAGGCTACAAGATCGGACAGCTCCTCCATGTCTCTTTTCATGTATTCCAGGGAGGTATGTCTCAGGTCATTCACACCAACATGGACAATGACAGAGTCATATTTGTACTTGTTGTGGAGTGACCTAAGTGCATGCATTATGTGGCGGATCCTGGCACTCAACAGGCAGCTGACAGTAACTTTCTCCTTGTTTAGCTTGGCAAGTCGAATATCAGTGTGCCTGACTATAGAGTCACCTATGACTATAGTGTTGGGTACGTTGTTATGCCTTATGGGCTGTGGTTGAGTGGCACACTGAGTTTGTGGGCTATGTGTCATTTGGGTTGTGTTGGGGGGTGGAGGATGCATGCGTTTATGCTTTGGAGGTCTCTGTTGCTTGAGCAGAGTTTTATTGAGATTTTTATTGAGGTGAGTGTTTTGTGTTGCTATGTGTAGTGTAGGTTTTGAGGTATTATGTGATGAGTGTGGTGTGGTGCAAGTGTTTACCTTCTCCTCTTGACTGTCTAGTCCAGTCTTGGGTGAAGAGAACTTTGCTTCCAGTTTGGCTATATAAGTGCATCTCTCACAGGTTGTAGTGTTGGCTGGTAGGAGGAGAGGGCCGTCTGTACATGAGGCAATTGCTGCATTGCCCCAAGATGCCCATATTCATCAGGTAGACAGGAGAAAACACCAGGAGCTGACCCTTAGGCATGCCTGGATACACATAGATCATTGACTCCTGCATATTGTGGACAAGAAACATGTTTTCATGTGTATTGGGACAGCCCTGTCAATGTGTGGTATTCTATTTCCCTGCAAACATACATGTTACTGCATTTCTATGGATATATTGGGGGTACACCTGTCAACTGTACACATTTCCACAGATTGTGCTGATATTTGCTTTACATTTTGGTTCCATTTTACTATACTATTGTGCCCTGTCTTTGGAATTAGTTGCATATCAGTAAAGACCACAAGTCAGATTATAATGGCATACATTTGAGTTTTGGACTTCTTACCCTTCATAGCCTTACTGCAACTGTGAGGCCTGCTGTGCTATCACTGTGTGAGTCTGTAGGGGGGTAATTCAACATTGCCACCATTTGTCAGACATTTCTCTCTGGTTTTCTACAGCTGACATGCTGTGTGGGTTTGAGGGATGGGTATGGGACCCCCACACTGACATCCATGCCTGTGACCTATGACCCCCCCCAGTTAGTTGTCCCCACACATATACTGCAGTGGGATTTGCCACCTTGGATACTACTGCATAGTGTGGGAAAGCCAGTATTGGGCAGACAATTCCTGGTGTCCCACATAGCTGTCAGTTGTCTGCTGCTATCCCAGTAGGCCACCTCATTCCCTTGCATGCATGCAGCAATACCATACATATGCTACCAAAACATACTAATCCATTCATTTATTGTTAAGAAGACTGATTTACCTTGTTCCTGCAGCAGTTGTAAGGACAGTGCTTGAGGGCCACCTATGTTGGATGCACACAGTACACTGCCTATACATGGTAAGTTACAGGTAATATGATGTGTGTGTCATCCATTTTACTGTGTGTGTGAGTCAGAGAGAGGTGTCAGTCCCTGGGGTCCCATCAGTGTGTATGCTATGCGTTGCCTCTTTGCCAAGAATCAAAAAGCAGCTATACACTACTGTGTGGATACGCTAGTAGAAAGCACAAGTCCAGCAAACAATAATACTACCAGTTTAATAGGAATAAAAAACAAAAACATAACTTCTTTAAAGCATTCGATTAAGTGCTTTCATCCACTGCAATGTGGGCTTCTTCAGAATAATCTTAATTGATAAATTGACCCTATTTATACACTTTTTGGTGCCAAATTCACCAAGTTTATGTTTTTAAACATTCTTTCATTAAAAAAAACATACAAGACCTGAGCATACTGGGCATGCCTCCATCTGCCTACAGGGGCAGGCTCAGGGGCCTCCTCCTTTGAGTCCCTCTGTGCCTCTGGGGACCTTGACAATGGTGGTGGGCTGTGTGGCACTTCCCTATGCTGTTTCTGCTGCAGCTGTTCCTGCAGGATCATGTTGAGTAGCATGGCACATACTATGAACATGTGTGCACATGTGGCTGGAGAGTACGGCAAAGTTCCACCAGATATGTCAAGGCAGTGGAACCATGACTTGAGCATCCCAAACACATGCTCTATAATGATCCTGGTTTGTGCATGTGCCTCATTATGGCATTCTTGTGTGGGTGTGTGTGTGCATTTCTGATGGGTGTCATCATCCACCGCTCCAGTTCATAGCCAACATCCCCCAGCAGATGGCCATACGGGATGCCTCCTCTGGCAAATGCCAGATGTGGGAGTTGTGATAGCTTCCAAGACTGCCAGCACGCACATTCATAATAATGCCCTGGGCATTGCACACAACCTGGAAGTTGATGGAGGGGAATCCCTTGTGGTTTATGTAGACCCTACCCTGTTCACCAGGTGGTGCTTTGACATGGATGTGTGTGCAATCTATCGCACCCAGTACCTCCGAGTATTCTGCTACAGAGTGGAAGAGAGGCATATTGCTGGTCCTCTCCTCATGGGTGTTGAGTAAGTAAATGTGCTCACCAGCATGTGGTAGCATGGCATCCAGGAAATGGTGCAGTACCCTGTATGCAGATGCCTGTGAGACCCCCATGATGTCCCCAGTAGGTCTTTGGAAAGTGCCTGTAGCTAGTATTCTTAAGGCTACACATACCTTGGTATCCACTGGGATGGATTCCCCTCTGTTGGGTCTAAGTCTGAGTTGAGGCCGGCACAGCTCGATGATTTGCTGCAGTATGTCTCTGTCCACCCTGTAGAGCTGTACTATCTCCAGATCATGTAGCCCCTGGTAAGTTACCCTGGGTTCGAACACTCTTCTCCTCCTCCTCGATCTGTGGTGGTTGCCAGCATTATCCTCTTCACCACCCTCAGCTTCTAACACATACTGATGGATCAAAGCAATGGCAGCTGCTAACATTTTTCCAGTTAAAATTCCCCTGCATGTATACACCAATGGTGCAGAGTTTGTGGGAAAAAACAGACTGTAAGTTGTTTCCATAGTTTATACTGTTGTGCTGCAGATGCTGCCTGTATGATTGGCTAACTATGATGCATTCCACCTGCTAGCTATGTAATTTGTTCTTGATTGTTTTTGTTCTGCTATTTTCCTTTTTTTCCCTTCCCATTCGCACCTTTTAAGCCCTAAGGTGCACCTCGCAAACCCGGAGCCCAAATCTAAACAGTCTTCCTTTTTCCGTTTTTTTTTTTTTTTTTTTTAGTCCCGGTGTGTGCCACACAAACCTGTTTAGCTAAACTAAACACAATGAAGCATAAATGGCCCTCCCTAGATGTGAACACGCATTTCATTTCATGGAAAAAGTCAATGCAGCCTCAGACACACCCCCTTGCTTAGCAAAACTTATCTGGGGGCCATAGAGCTACAATGTGCTTAAACCATGCATGACACACCCCATTTTCATGTCTGTTGCTTCTCCTGCTTACATGATCATGTTATAGTGCCTACATGGTTAGGTGCAGTTTGGCACTTAGAATATTTTTATGATTCAGTAAATTTACCCTGATTTGCATACCCCACTGCCTCAGTCCATAGTTACTGCACTACCCCAGAGCCCTTAACAACCACTGTTCCCTGGTATTTTGATTCTGCATGCCATGGACTATAATGACAAAATACATATTTCCCCTAAAATTGAGTTTTCACATTTTTTTTTTTTTTTTTTGGCATGATCCCGTTTGTGCTCCACTGCCCAATGCTTAAACGGCTGAGATTGGCCAAAAAAAATAACTTTTATTTTTATAAAAAATTAAACACTTTCCATGCCAATGGCCATATATTTGGCCATTGGCATGCCTAAAGATTATAATACATGCTTTTATATGAGTTGTCATGCCTCCATTTTAATTTTTGCAGAATTGTGTTTGGCTAGTAGCCGAATACATTTCTAAAACTAACTCTATTCTTGCACGGATGCCTGCCTGCTTGGTGAATTGCTAATTCACTTCATTTGCATGGTTTTCACCAGCAAATGAGGTAATTAGCATTATGCAGTGGTGTCCATGCAGGAATAGTGTAGGCAGGCTCATGCATGTCAGAACAGAAGTTTACTGGATTGCTCAGCGGCCATATTCCATGCAGGAACGGTTACAGTATTCCTGCATGTAAATTTTGACTTATTAAATCCCAGGGTGTGTGTCTCTTTCCCTTTTTATTATTCTCTCAGTAAGCTCATATTAGGATGATATTATATACATCAAATGTATTTTCCAACAGATATTTTAAATATTGTATATATATATATATATATATATATATATATATATATATATATATATACATATATATATATACATATATATATATATATATATATATATATATACATATATATATATATATATATATATATATATATATATATATATATACAGAGAGAGAGAGAGATTGTTATTATCATAGCATCATTCATTTTCATTAAAATATGTTTATATAATATTTATATACCATCTTTAATACCATTAAAGGTATGGACTTTCTTCAGTTTTTAAAGTTCTTCATTTTCAGTATATTTGTTCTTTATGTATTACTGTATATGTTTATCTTGTTAAATGAAAAACAATGCTCTCATTTACTATATAGTTCACAATAAATATGCATTCTAGTTGCTGCATACCTCACAAATGTCCATAATTCCACAGGATGTCCAAACTTTTCCCTCTTACTTTTAGTTTCTTCCACATAAAATCTGTGATTTCCAAGTAAATCCTTGAGGCCTGCAATCATTAAATAACATTAGACATGTTGGTTTCAGACTTCATATCCTTCAGAAAATGCACAGTAACTCAAATCACGTTATTCTAGCGAAGAGCAATATTTAAAATGCTTACTTGATTTGGAGCCTTTAAGCATTTTGAATATTGCTCTTCGCTAGAATAACGTGATTTGAATTACTGTGCATTTTCTGAAGGATATGAAGTCTGAAACCAACATGTGTAATGTTATTTAATGATTGCAGGCCAGCTGTAGCGTTGTTGCCTCACAGCAAGAGGTTCTCCCATTCGATTCTCGGCTGGAGCGCCTTCTGTGTGGAGTCTGCATGTCCTCCCCGTGGTCGAGTAACGTTCAAAAGACATGCGTAGAATGGGCGTGCCTTCGTTGAAGGTTGGGTGTTGAGCTGGCACCTCGGCACCGTAAAAGAAAAAAAATCTACTGACAATCATTAGCAGACTGGAGTTCCACTGTGGCGACCCCCAACAGGGAAAAGCCGAAAGAAGAAGAAGAAGAACAACAAAACTTGATTTGGGGCCTTTGTCCCCTTATTATTTTTGCATTAGTCCAGACTTTCTGTGCAAAGGAGAGAGACATACGTTGCAGTAATTCACATGCATTCTTGTTATCATTATCTCGATATCTCTTTCTAAGGCAAGCTTGTTCCTTATACATCCTAAGGCTCACAAAGATCCATGTTCTTAATATTCAATTATATGTGTTGGCCCTATGGTTAAGGTGTTTGTCGGCAAACAACACACAAAGTACAGGGTTTGAGTCTCACAAGGGATATTTGGCTATGCTCAAAAGGGCAGTTAGTTTAGTACTAGTCTATGAACCTATACGTATATCACAATAAATTCATAATTAGTCTTAAGTCCTACAGAAGACCTAATCACGTGGATTTATAACATATTATCACCAGTCCTTGTATTAATAGAAGTTAATATATTCATTTCTTAATATCTTTTTCTATAACATTCCAAAACAAAACTGATTCTTAGAAATGTACAATTATAGATGCTAATCATATAAATTTAATAATCAGGCAACTGTACATAGGTTTATCAAAAAGCTATGATCTGTTTGTACTTCTAGCCTTTCTAAAATATTCTGCTGCTCAACTAATTAAATTTTAAAAGTTATATGCACTACTGCTAGTGGTACAAAGCTTACTAATCCAACTTGCTACTAATGGACATTTACACTTCATAAAATTTTCTGACTATATAGCCAACAATACTTGGGTTTCAGAAAGACTTACCATGCTGTTGAAGCATTAACAAGGATGGTTTCTATAGCATGTAAACATGAGTAATTCATAGACTGCTGTCCTCCTACTGCTTTACACTTACACTGGCTGTAGTTTGGACAGTAGGTCATTTAGCAAAGCCACGTGCAAATGCAATAGCCCATGGGAGTGGCTAATGCAAATTAGTCATATGTTCTCCCTTAGAAATGGTACTATCATCCTCTGAATAACTACTACATTTTTTTTTTCATGAAGAGGAACAAGTACAGGTAGATACTGCAGAGCTGTCCATGTGTGTGAGTGTCTGTGGATGTATATGCAGGACATGAATGCAGCTGCATGTGTGTGTGTGTGTGTGTGTGTGTGTGTGTGTGTGTGTGTGTGTGTGTGTGTGTGTGTGTGTGTGTGTGTGTGTGTATGTGTTTGTGACAGGGAATATGTGACTGTGTACATGGGCATCTATATCTTTACATGTGGATGGACATATGTGTATGTTGGAAGGTGCTTCTGCAACCATGATGCATGGGCTGGTAGAGAGAGCACTAATGCAGACAGGTCTGACGGTACAGTACTCTATTGACAGATATGATAACTACTATTGAGGTGATCCTCTATGCAGCTTTGCCTTGTCTCTGAAATTGAGATTCTTACTGTCAAGCTGATTGGCAGATGCATGCTAGCAAATTCCTGTTGGTGGTGGGAATTTCGTTGAATCCCAGGGAATGTTCATTAGTTATGATACAGGGTGCCATACCTTGCTTTATATGAATAATATGTTCTGTTTAATATTATTTCATAACTCAGGTTTTTATTTGTTACATTTAGTCAGTTTAAAACTGGCACTTCCAGAACTTCAATTACTTTACCTATTTATTTATTTATTTATTTATTTACTTATTTATGCATTTATTGCTTTTGTTTACTGGGAAAATCTGATTGGGCTCAGGACCCATTTTTTTCAGTGGAGGCCCAAGGGAGAAAGGTTCCAGGACAATACAGTACAATACAACTGAATACTGATAATGATTTATAACATAGATACTATATAGGTAACTATTTGAAATGCCGAGACCTGCTAGAGTGAGTCCCGAAATGTGAAGACTGAATGGCTGAAAGTACAGACTGACAGATATTAAGTCCAAGATGTCATTTCTCAGAATATTCCCTTTTCTCTGTGTGATGGTGCTCTTGTTATTGGTATATATAAGTTCTTGCAGTGTGAGGACCTGCAAAAAGAAGTTTTAAGGAGAAGAACAATTTTTGAGATTTGTTCTCTGGGTTTTTGGACTTTTTTTCAGCATTTTGAGTGCCAACATTTCAACAGGCAGCCTACTTTATAATTAAGCATGGGAAGTGCCAGTTTTATACAGTATATACAGAAACATGGAGAGCAAGAAATCATTGGTGAAATTATGTACAAACAGGCAGAGTCTTATACATACTGTAGGTTGTAAGTTTATGCTACTCTTAGTTTTAGAAAGGATAAAGGTTTCGACAAGGAGATCAGTTAGAGGAGTGAAGAATGATTTAAACAGGTGGAGAGCATTTCAGCACCATGAGTTGAGAAGGTGTGTTCTTAGTTGAAACCTGAAAAACTGTAGTGGTGATTTTTGTATAACTGTTAGGGAGAATGGAGTTGAAGGTTTTGGACACTATGTGAGAGTATGCACAGAAGCCAGCCAAGCTGTTAGTTTTGAATATAAGTAGTAGGGCTTTGTCAGAAGAGTACAGAGTCCTAGTTGGGTGATAAGATTGTATTAGGTTTATTAGGGATGAACAGTCAATTGGTTTATATAGTAGCCTATGGACAGTAGGGAGTTGAGAATACATGAGCTGGTGTGATAGGGTGAACCACTGGATGTGTCTGAGTACTAGACAGTGGTGTGATCTATGAGGGAGGCACTGTTTGAGCTTGTTTAGTTAAGTTTGCTGGATGTTTGTAAATACTGGTTCAGCGCAGAGGAAAGTGGGTTGGAGGAGGTTTGTAATGATATAAAGATCCAACTGTCTTAGATAGCTTGGATTTGGCTCTACAGATAGTGTCAAGTTTTGGGTCTATTTTTTTAACTATGTGATCTGTGTAGACATTGAATTTTAAGACTTTATCTGTATGAAGTGCCAGTAGTTTTGTATGAGTGACAAGCAGTTTTTTTGGTGTTGTTAGATGAGGTAACAGTGAAGGATAACTATTTTATTGCAAGGTATTTTGGAGTGAAGAGAAGTAATTTTGATTTGTTGGGGTTAAGGAATAGCTTGCTGGAAGTTAGCCAGTTTTCCACTGAGGAGAAAGATTCTTGAGTCAGCCATTTTAGGGAAAAGTTTTTTTTTTTTTTTTTTTTTTTGCTAAGCAGTTGGCATTCTTGTTTTTCAGGGCAAGTCATTGACAAAGATGTTAAACAGGATAGGACCAAGTATGAATCCCTGAGGAACTCCAACTGATATGAGGAGAAGCAGTGAGATGTCAGTCAGCCATTTCACTGCCTGGTAGTGATTAGTAGGGTAGCTGGAAAAGCAGGACAGGGAGGGGTTATCAAGGTCTAGGTAAGAGAGTTTTTGCAAGAGAATAGTATGGAAAACAGTGATGAAGGATCAAGAAGGAAGGTTGCCTTCATCTCTGTGTTGATTATATTAAAGAAGCTAAGGACAGCCATGGAGAGGCTTATGGTGGGGATAGAAAGCATGCTGGGAGGGAGAATGAAATGATTTCAGGGTGATATACTGAAGTAAATGGGACTGAATACATTTTTTCAAGTATCTTGGACAGTGGCGAGAGAGACAGAGAATGGCAATGAGCCTATAATTAGTGAGCTCAGTTGACTGACCACCTTTATGGACATTAAGGATGTCGCATTTTTTCCATAAGAGCATATATAGCATTCATTGACAGAGAAGTTAATCAGTATAGAGACCGGGTAGACTATGGATCTACTGCAAGTTTTAGACATTCACTTGGTAGGCTGTTGGGTATTAGGGAGGTGGGTTTCAGTCTGAGAAGAAATTTTTAATAGTAGTAAGGACTGATTGGATGGATAGGGAGTGTGGGGATTTTAGGGATTAGAATGTGCTCTGGTATTGTTTTGGTTGTTGTTATTGAGTAAGGATGAAACTGATCTAATAAAGTAATAAAGCTGAAGTTAAATGCATTGGCAATAAAGCTCCTTGATTAGGTACAGCTTGCTGATAGTTAATATTATTCATTAATATCATGGAAAATATGCTACCATACTACTCAAAAGGAGTATATGCTGAGCAAAAGAGAAACCTTCTGAATCAGTGCATCACTTTATCATTTCAAATTATGATTTATTAATGTCATATTTGCAGTATAAGTGGACCAACCTATGTAATTATCAAATTACATCTTATTAAATTAAGTTATTAAGTTCTGCAATGAATAATTCTAAGATCTGATTTAAATGTTTGAGTTCTTTTTTAAAAATGAAGCTTTATTTATCTTTCTGCAGTTGCTCAGCAATACTGCTGTAAATATATCATTCACATGTACTTTTCACTCATTTCTTTGTGGTTTTATTCTATTTAAAAGACATCTGCATTACAAGCATAACACAAATTTGTTGAAAAGGGAACTGAATATATATAAATACTCATCTTAAATATCCATTCTCATGTTGTCATTTCTTTAATCTAAACAGTAGTAGTGTAATAATATCACCTCCAGAAGTGTCATTCCTTTTAAATTATAAACACTACCACATATATTTCTTCTAAACTTACATGCGTCTTCATTTTTACAATATACTGTATATTGCCTTCATTAATCACAATCATTCATCTCTCAAGTAATCATGTTTTATATACTTATATTTCTCAAATATATTTGAAGTATAATCACAGATGATTAACAGACAAAAAATTTGATTCCTTATTAACCATACAATTCTGCAATGCACAAATCCATTTACTGTTGAATCCACTGTCTTAATATTCCAAAAGACTCTTCATGCAGCTTCTTGAAATATACATACATAGTTGCAGATGAAAGAATATACTATAACATTTAGTCAAAGAAACAGTTTGCAATATCAAAACATGGATGGAAAAATGGAATTATGCTTAGCAGAGCTTTATGGATAAGATATAGCCATAATGATCAAGATAGCTCGTGCTACAAGGATAACAAGGTATCATTATATATATAGAGCAATATGAAGACATTAGAAGAGCAAGTGAGAATAACTGCATGAAAAGATGCCATGGGGAAAAGACACTGAACAGGTGAGGGAGGCATGCAGAGGGAAGGGGAGTAGAAAGCAGAAGTGGATGAATGAGAGGCAGTAAGTAGGGCAATGATAAGATGAGATAAGGAAGGATGAAATAGGGACACAGGGGTGTGAGTAAGCTGCAGGGTTCATGTAACATCACCTGAGTATGTAAGGCTGCACTTTGGGTAAAGAGGTATTTCTTGAGCTGTTTGTTTCATGTTCGGTCCAAGTACTTTTGGATGCCTTGCATCAACAAAGGAAATGTTTTAGGTGCTAGGCTGAGGAATGCACAGTCAGTGCAATAAAGTTTAGTTTTTGGAGTTAGTTGGGTAGGTTGAGACTGAACGATACCCCTGAGATTATATGTGAGAGTTTTGGTGAAAAGTATATGAGTGACATTGGACAATGTCTCAGGAGAAAGGGCTTTGTGAATTAATTATCCTAGTAGGCAGTTATTATCAAGGAACTATTCTGCTCTGTGCAAGGATTTTGCACTGTCAATATGTTTCATTTTCTGGAAGCACTTTTACATCTTCATTTATACTTCCTGCCTATATTGTTTTGCACTTTTATTTTTTGTTTCTTTTCAATAAAGATTTACATTTGATTATTATTTTGAATCAAGACAGAAGGCAGTGCACTAGGGGGAGGTCACCAAGCTATAAGCATGCATATGCTCGAAGTTCTTGTGAGTGAGCCACCCACAAAACTATTCACATTTGAAAGAAGTGTAAATACTTGTGATTACTTTAAGTTTTGTTTCCTTTAATGTTTATCTTGCTTGAGAGTATTCTTTTAACTAGAATTTTCATCATGTGCCACATTTTTTATTTCGTAAATACCAACATGATTATTTACATATTAATTTATGCAAATTATTTCAAGGAATATTACTTATCAGCTATTCAAAGTTCCATTTACGCTTAAAATTAAGATGAAGAATACAGTGACGTGGTGTAGTGGGGCAAAGCCCGTCCTATGGCCCATGTGACCCCAGGTTTGATTAGTGGCTTCAGCATCTGAGGTACTGGCAGTTAGAGATGGGTGTGCCCATCCTGTGGGGGGGCATTCACCTAGACATTCCCTGTGGGGAGTCATGATCCACAGAGAGAGAGAAGTAGCCCTTGAACATAATAGATGAACACAGGAGATGAAGGGGGATCAAAAGGTAGGTTATAAATGAAAAAAACCTCTGCAGGAAGCAGTTAATGGCATGACCCCTTCCCCAAGACACCCTTAGGTTTCATGTTAGCCCTAGCCTTAGAATGGAGATAATCAAAGGGCTGCTCTTCTTCTGTTTCCACATTTGCATAGATGCAGTTTACTGGACGCCTCAAAATATTTTCTTATTTTTAAGATGAGACTTACTGCTAAGAAATAGTTTTTAACACATAAGCTGTCTTTAAATACAACATAAACTATAGTGTATTTGTGTGAAACAACCTGTATGATTTCTTAAAGTTTGGCATAAACCACAAAATGGCTATCCTTACTCCAAAAACAAATTGCTATACATAATGAAAAATAAGCAGTGCAGAATTTGAAACCTTAACTTAAATGATGATTTTCAGTCTTTCCACGCACGCGCACACACACACACACACACACACACACACACACACACACACACACACACACACACACACACACACACACACACTCACATACACACACACACAAACACACATACACACAAATCTTAAAAAAAAATAATAAAAAAGCCAGACTTCCTTAATCAGTTATTAATAAAATAATAATGAAAAGCTGAATCAAAAATTAAAAAAATAATCCATAGAGTAAAGTCATTCTGGAAACTTCTGATTCCTAGTAATGGTAAGCTGAGAAGAAGGCTGCATGCTTGAAGGTTATAATCAAAAAGGTTAAAATAAAACACTCAAATGCCTTACAATTGAAAAATAGCTAAACAGACTATTTGGCTGCCATAGGTCAGAGACCCAAAAAGCAAGTGCTCTAACTCCCAGTAGTCTGATATCCCATAACTACTTAGGCCTTCCAACACCAAAGCCCTTTAAAACTATAACGTCCTATAAGAGCCCTAACTGTAACCCTAAAACTCCCACCCAGTTCCTAAGCTGAGTCCTTGGCCCCCTACCCTAGGATCTCCAATCCTTGCACTCCCTATACCTAAATTCCATGATTACTCTCCAACACTAAAATCCCCTCCTGTTCCCTAAAGCTGAGATTCTCTCCCTTCCTGCTCCTTAACCCTAAAGCTCCCTTCCTTCTCCCTAACTCTTACTCTCCTCCCACTTTGTAAACCATAATCCCCTTTCCAATTACTGCCTTAATCCACACTCCCACACCATGCCAGTCAGTCCCCATGGCTTCTCACTTAACTTACTCAAACTGATGCAATATCATCGGGTAAGGTGCAAAATCAGCCTACACAAGCTACGAGATGGTGGGGTCCTTGGCTTTGAGACAGTGTGCTTCAAGTGCTTATGACTCAAGTGCTTGTAGTAAGACCATACAGAGAGACAATGCTAATTGCTAGTAATATGTCCTAAATGATACTATACAGCAAACTGTTAAATATGCTGTTGTGTGCTCTGAGAATGATCTAAACTTGTTTTTTTTTTCTCTCTTTAGTTCTTGCTTTGTTCACATTTGTTTTTATAAAGGATAAGGAAATTATTTTTATGGCACATTTTGTCAGTTTAAGAAACAACTATGGGGCATATGCTGCTCACCAATAATTTTTTACTTCAAGCTATGCAGGATAAAATGATTATTGCTATACACTGGTGTATTTTTTCCTTTGAAAATCATTCACATTTCTGTTAAGAATAAAGTGATCATGCTAAATAAAACATAATGCAAGGTTGTCTTGTATCTTGCATAGAAATTTTGGATAGTTCAAAATCATTCTGTATTGGTTCAGTGCTAAATAAACTATTTCCTTTGGTAATTCATTTTATTCTCCTCTTTTGTGGATGCCCAGTCATTATGTAAGGTATTTCTATACTTAGAGGTGGAAATGGTTTACCTTCTTCTGTCCTTTTGTCATTCATATGTAGTGAAAACTGACATCGAGTGATGATTGTCTTCTCCTTTATTAATGCTTTTCTCACTGATTTTCTCTTCTTGTGGAGTCTTAGTATTTTTTGTCCTTTAATTACTTTGTGCATAATGTGACATTGTAACATTCCTGTTCAGATGCCTGTTTTGTGATTGGAGCCCATTAGAATGATGACTGCATCACATGAAAACACTATTATTACTTTTAAAGCAGTTATTAAGAAAAGGAGGAGCACAAAGTGCCATTGTGTAAGTGAAACAAGGTCTCTTGTCTGCCACCTCATACTAGACTAAGGTCAACAAGCACAAAATAAATAAACAGATCGCTGTATGAGCCATCTTTTGTTCAAGAATGCAGCTGTAAGCTATACAGCTAAGAGTCCCCTGGCCTTTTCACTGGCTACTGACATTTTGGGAGTTTGCTGTTTCCCCGAATATGTAGCAATGTTAGCATTAATTATATAAGGAGGAGGTTACACAACCCATGGCACAGAGAGGTGTGTGTGTGTGTGGGGTGGGGCATCTTTGCACTGAAGTACTATGGCTTAATCTGGTGTTTTCTAGTTTCAGCCAATGGTATCTTGAATACTCTTTTTTTGAAGCATGAGATTTACTGGACATTTCTGCAATGGTATACACTTTTGCTGAATGTAGTCTCATGACACTAATATACCCTGATGGGGGTCCACTGGTATCTTATGCCCCTGGTGCTGATGATAGTGATTTAAAATCAAGCCAATAAACCATGACTCACATGTCAAAGGACTAGGCGTGTATGGAATGGACTCTCTTCCCAAGAAGGATATGAAGAACGAATGTGTTATCTTGTTGGTAGTGAAACAGTAGTCACTGACTGCAGTACTTATGTTCTGGCCTCTTGCTGATACTGAAGTGCTTGTGTAGAGGGATGAAACTGTTTAAATCCCTAGACATTTTAAAGTAGAGTTTTCTAGGATAACAGAAAACAAAAATGGGTCTCCTCTACCAAGCAGTGACTTATATAATTGCTAATATTTCATTGTCCTAGCTGTAATTGACTCAGGTTCTCTTAACTGCATAAAGGAAATTGTAGACAGGATCTTACAAGCAGAACCTGTGGTCTCATTATTGGAATCGAAAGCATCCATGAGGATGGATCCTAGTCATGCTGTTTTTGTACTGTGGCTGTGGGAGCAATGCTGGATGATTGGAGCTGGGAGGTGGTGAACAGGAGAAAGATGGAGTACAAGCAACACACACACATAACAGACATGCCTAATATTATAAGATAAACTGATGCAGTTTTGTGTTAAATACAAGTGGCCAGTGAATCTTCTTCCTTGATGTTACAATAATATATTTTTCTTTTCTGGTTCTGCTGCTAGGTACTGCTGAGTGTTCTCTGGAGCCAGTCCAGCAGAATATCTATAAATTCTGATGAGGGGTCTTACAATACCATCATCCCTGATGGTATTCTACCCCACAGAAAATAAAGTATTAGAATGTTCTGGCAGTGGGGACTGGTAACCAGATAACTGAAATCAACTTAAACAGGTGTTATTATCTTTGATTTAGAATTTAACTAAAAGGATATTAATCAAGATGTTCTCATTTAAATTCTATGAGATTTTGGATGCTCTGGAAATGCACTACATTGGTTAATTATTTACCTGAATAACAGCTTTCCAGGCATCTACCAATAAGGTTATTAGAGATATAGGAGTCTTATCAAACATCTGAAGGGTCAGTATTGGGTCTTTTCTATTTTCATTATTTGTGAACAACCTTCCATGGGATCTAAAATAAATCAACTCAATTCTATAAACAGATGGCATAGTGATAACCATTTCACAAGTCAGTTGCTACTGGAAAAGAAAAGAAAATTCTGAATGATTTCAACATTCTCTGGAACTGGTTAGCCAATAATGCACTGTCAACTACTCCTAAGACAGTTCTGATGCTACCAAGGTCCCCTCAAAGGCCTTCTTCCATAAAGTAATTTTATAGATTCATAGGAAAGTATCTGGTTAACTACCCTTCCAGGCTTTTTTAAAACTTGACAATTTTGTTTTTGGTGCTTGAATTAACCAATTCCATTTGGTATTAGACTGGCCTTACCCATCCCATGATTTTTTTATTATAAGAATATATTACCTGTAATAAGAATAACTAGGATCATGTCATGGATAATTTGAAGGGACCCATGCACAGGATGAGCAAGGTGTTTGCTCCTACATGATTCAGCTGCATCTGTGCAGTTGTTTATATCCTGGTATAATGTGGTGGTGTACATTTTATTTATTTATTTTATTTTATTTTACATTTGTTAACCGGGAGGGTCCGACAGGACACAGGCCCATTTTCAGTGGAGGCCCAGGGAGAAAAGCTCCATGTTACACTATTAGCATTTATACATTTCTAAGCGTTCTTAATGGCATGTTTAGGTGTTACAACATATCAAAGTAGTACAAAAATGAAAAGTTACACAGCATGTAATGCATCTAGTAAAACAAACAATTAGTATATGACTAAAATGATTTTTTCTCATATACATTTTCATTCACATATACATTTATACATTCACATTTGCATATATATATTTATATATATATATATATATATATATATATATATATATATATATATATATATACTCACACACACACATCAAAAAGTATAGGTATTGAGGTATGACCAAGATGAGCAGATGAAGAGATCTAATAAGGTATATACCTTTCTCAGATAGAGATTGTATCCTTTATCAGGTACAGATGTAATAGTATACAGGTGTTGGTATATTTTACCCTATTGTTCTGATGCTGAGTTTGGAGGTAAGTGTAAGCGTATTAGGGGGGCTATGTAAGGAAAGTGTTAGAGAGTAGCAGAATCGTTACAACTGTGCATAGTTATAGTTTACCCTGGGGAGTAGCAAGAGCAAAGCTAATTGTTTGAATAGTGGGATTTCAGGAGGTATTTGAATTGGGTACTAGGAGTAGTGGCAGTTATATGGCTTGAGAGTGAGTTCCAGTTTGGGGATATTGTGCAGGAAAAGAGAGACTTTCCTGCTTCATTTTTATGTCTAATTACACGAATGAGGTTTTGGCTGCTAGATCTTAGGGATCTAGTGGTGGTGTATGGCTGAATTAGTTGCTGGAGTGCAGGTGTTTTCTCAGGGTAGTAGTAGAGCATATGTGTTACTGAGACTTGATTAAGTCGTAGTAGCTGAGGAAGCTCCAGCCACTTGAGTTGCATTAGGGAATGACACTGATGGGAGCTATACGTGGAATCTGTAGCAAACTTGGCAATCTTGTTGTAACATGGTTCCAGTTTGCGAAGTTCGGTAAGGTGAAGATTAGTTAGGATAGGGGAGGCATAAAGAAGGATGGAAAGGAGCTGGGGTCTTGCAATAGTGGCTTTGGTCTGTTTAGTCATGAACTGTTTGTTTCTATAGAGGAGTCCTAATTTTCTGTTCACCTTTTTGATGGTTTGTGCTGTGTGGATATCAAATTTCAGGTGATTGTCAATCTCTACTCCTAGTAGTTTTGTGTGGTTGGTTGGTGAGATTTGAATATTATCTTTGGAGTTTATGAGAGGCTATAGTTTAAGGTAGGTGATCTGCCAGGGGTAAATAGGATTAGTTTTGTTTTCTTAGGATTAAGAAGTAGTTTTATGTTAGAAACCCAAGTTTCAGCTAGAGTAAAGTTATTTTGGGTAAGGGTATGTAGTTCCATAATGTTGGGGGCAGCACATATTATGGTGGTGTCATCAGCATACTGTACTACTGAGGCAGTGGGCAATGAAGAAGAGAGGTCATTAGTAAAAAGAGAGAACACCAGTGGGCCAAGGATTGATCCTTGAGGGACTCCTATGGATATTGATAAGAGGGAGGACAGCTTTTCTTGCCAAAGGACTGCTTGTTGGCGTTCTGATAGGTAGCTGTTGAACCATAGTATAGTGGAGGAGCATACATTTAGATTAGATAGAGTATTGAGGAGCATATTGTGATTAACCATGTCAAAGGCTTTTGATAAGTCCAGGAAAATGGATGATACGAAAAGACCTTTGTTTCTGTAGTGGTTAACTGTGTTGGTGAAAGATAGAAGAGTGGTGGTGGTACTATGGGAGGGTCTAAAGCCATGTTGGGAATTGGATAGTTTGTTTTGTTGGAGGTACTGCATTAGTTGCACATGAACAACTCCTTCTAAAATTTTTGATAAGGGGGATAGTATGGCTATTGGGTGATAGTTGGTCAGCTCTAAGCAGTTGCCTCCTTTGTGTAGATGAACAATGTGGGATGTTTTCCATAAGGTAGGTACTTTGTGTTCTGAAATTGGCCTATTTATGAGAATTGACACTGGATATGATATGGCCTCTGCTGATATGTGAAGGAAATCTGCAGGAAGTTTACAGGCTGCTAGTATGGTTGGTTTTAGCTTCTTAAGGAGGTTTGAAATCCTTTTAGTGGACACTGGTTGCAGAGAAAAGCTAGAGGTGTTGTTATTTGCATTACTGTTGATTGTAGTGGATGACTGTATTGGGGTGCCATAGTTTTTTTGGGTACTAGCTAGGTTTTGTACTGTTTCAGTAAATAATTTATTAAATTGACTAGGGATATTGTATTGGTCGTTTGGCAACACAGGGGTTGGAGTGGACTCTTTCCCAGGGTGAAGTAATCTGTTTATGGAGGCCCAGAATTTTTGCAGGTTTTGAGTATATTTATCCTGTAGGTTTTTATAGTAGTTGGTTTTGTCAAGTTTAATTAGTCTCTTGGCTTTATTATGAAGTTCTATGTACTTTTGTCTTAGAGTAACATTTTTATCTTTTTGAGATGTTCTTCAGATTTTGTCCCTTTCTTTCATTGCATCTTTTGTATCTTTGGTAAGCCATGGGGCGTGGTAGGTTTTTGGCCTAATAGTTCTGGAGGGTGCATGATAGTCTAGGATTTGTAGGAAGGTTGAGTTAAAATACTGTACAGCTTCATCGAGAGGTAGCTGCTTAAGGGGGGACCAATTGCAGCAACATAGTGCCTTTGTTAAAGTCAATGGCTATGAAGTTTCTTTTGTTACGTATTACTCTGAGGATAGGTAGGTTGGGGAGATGGTGGGTTCTATTCCTGATTAGGTAGGTGGGTTGATGGTCACTTAGACTGTCAGGGAGACAGCCTGATTGTTGTACAAGAGAGGGGTGAGATACCAGAATCCAATCCAAAATGGATTGACGTTTGGATGTTTTGTCAGTCCTAGTGGGGGTAGTTATTATTTGGGTGAACCCATGGAGGTTGATGTGATCTGAGGGATAGTGGTTGGAGCAGTTGACCCAGTCTATGTTAAAGTCACCTAGTAGTATGGTTTCATAAGGGAGGGAGTTTGAGAACCAGTTTAACAAGTTTTCCATTATAGGAATGTTATTACCTGGTGGGAGGTATGCATCTGCAATGATAATTTGTTTATTGGTGTTTAGTTTAAGTTTGGCAAGGATAAGTTTTATCTCATTGATTTTGTGGGTATTATAATCAACTAGTTCTAGGGTGAGGTGATTTTAAAATAGTATTGCTACACCTCCACCCTTTTTCCCTATTCTGTCTCTATGTATGATATCATAATCTGGGGCTATGATCTCATTGTTGTGGTGATCAGGTTTGAGCCATGTTTCTTTTAGCACCACTATGTCAGGTTTATACAAGGCTAATAAGGCATGCAGGTCATGAATTTTGTTCAGTGTGCTTCTTACATTTGCATTTAGAAAGAGGAGAGATGATTTGTATTTGTAGTAGGGAGGATTTGGTATCTGTATTTCAGCTTTTTCAATTGGGATGGGCACAGGGTTTGGGTGTATGTCTCCACAGCAGGAGAGTTTTTGCAATAGGCTTAGACAGAGTTTGTCTAGTTTGTCAAGAAGTTTAGATAGCTTGTGTGAGGTGTGAGGGTATGTTTTTACTGATAACTTGTTGTAAAAGAGGGATGGGGTTTGAAAGGAGGTAGTGTTGGGTATTGTTATAGGAAAGTTTTCTAGTAGTGTGTGGTGAGCTATGGGTTCTGTTTGCCATGGGGTGGTATAGCGATATGTAGTTGGGTGTGGTAGGAAGAAAGAATGGAGAGCAGAAGTAGGATGGAGATAGTTGATGGGTAAAGTAGCATTTTAGTAGAAAGGTTCTTGTTAAGCTGTACATGTTGTTAGATATGGTGAGGGTAGCATTTATTTACGGATTATACTACTGTGTGTGTACTAAGTGAAATCCTTGGGTGTGTTATTATGGGTGTGGTGGTTATAATTTATGTTGTACTTGATTGGTGGGGTATAATAGGATAATTGGGAAGGTGTGAATTGCTGGTGGGTGTGGTGTTTGACTATAAGTTTGAGTGATCCAGAGGTGGGTGGGAATGGGGATAGGGTAGGGGAGCCAATCAAGCGGGTTAGCACCGTCCTGGGAAAGGCACAGTGATAGAAAAAAAAAACAATCAGTGAGAGGCTTTTTGGCAGGACAGACTTATTATTTCTCTTACGGATTAAGTCCTTTTACTTTATTTTATTTTGCACAAGGCTATGGAGGAGGGTTTAACATACAAGAAGCTGGAAGCAAGACTAGGGAGGGAGGAAAATGTATACTACTCTGTGAACAAGGCTAGGAAGATAAGTGGGGTGATAGAGGGGGGAGAGGGGAGCTCTTGGGTCAGGGTTGGGTAAGTGAGAGTTTGTGTGGCTGAAGTAGATTGTGTGAGGAGAAGGTATAGAAAGTAATAAGAATATAGGGGCTAAACCAGAAGTGACTTCGGTAGAGAGATAAGGAACTAACAGAGAGCGTGGGTGGGCAGATAGGAAGGGAGCTAGGAGGACAAGTAGAGAGCTTGAGGTGAGGGGTTTTGGTACACAGAGATGTGTTTCAGCTGACCAGGTGCAGTAGCTAAAAAAAACACACTAGTATGCTAGGAGGACTGGGTATGTTCTATATAGTTAACACATGCTTTGCTTTGGTTTACTAGCACAGTTGCTGGAGAGGATTCACAGAAGTTCAGAACTCAGGTGGTGGGTGCTCTTCTTTTACTTGGTTCAGGCTTGTAAGACCTTAATATTGGAGCCTGGGACTTTGCTTTGGTTTACTAGCACAGTTGCTAGAGAGGATTCACAGAAGTTAAAAACTCAGAGGGTGGGTGCTCTTCTCTTACTTGGTTCAGGTTTGTAAGACCTTAATATTGGAGCCTGGGACTACACAACCGCGTTAGGGGCTTAGAAACTAATATGCATATTCAGTTGAGTTAACTGGGTTTGGTGGGGATTTGATGCTTAACAATGTATCACTTAGGAGTAGGTACTAATGTAGCTTGTGTGGAAGGGATCTCTGATTTCAGATTTATTTTAAAGGAGACAGCTATATGGTCAGACTTAAGAAATGATGAGGGTAGTCAATTAATGATTCACCAGGGAATTGACTACCTTTTGATACCACGTAAAAGCAACTAGAATGTATTCTTGGGCAGTAACTCTCCTTATGTATTTGTGCAAGATTGGTAAAATGCAGCATTAACTCAAATTTGTCTGCAAAATCACATACCATCTAACAACTAAGGTTGGCAAAGAGATTGCAATCAATACCCTGATTTCAGGATTAGAATACACATTACCAACATTTGCACTAAGCTCATCTGACAATACTGCTCTATTACAAATGCCAAAAACAAAATATTATGTTTTATCTGTTTATCCAGAGCCAGATCCAGTACTAAGCTACCAAGGCAGCTGCCTAGAGCCCATTGGCTTTGGGGGGGGGCCCTAACCAGGGAGGGGGATCCACTGGCTGGGGGTCTGCCATAAGTTTACATTTCTTCTTTAAGAATGCACTGTACATTCACTTCATTTCTCCTTTTAGTACGCATAGAGAGTGTGTCCTTAGCATGCACATTTAAAGTGAAAAGGAGCGGAACATGTGATTTTTTGAAATGAGCAGCACCATGGATTTTCTAGATGAACATTATGGTGCAGGTGGTTAGCGGAGAGCTAAGAAACAAACTCTGTGCCTGTGTATGTGTGAGTATGAAATGTCCTAGTTAGGAGTGAAGGGTTAGTTCATTTAACCAGGCTCAAGCTCCAACCTTGTACCTTAGTTACAGGAGACAAAAGCTTGAATCCTCTACACCAACTCTCAGTCTAGTTTCACTGCATGCTCAAAGAATTGTGATGTGTGTTTCAGTACATTTTCAAGGAGTCGGTTGCTTCAAGGGAAGAGAAGTTTATTGCTGCTAATGCTAAGTCTGTTTTCCATGTGCAAAGATTTTGTTTAACAAATGGTCAGTACTGTTTGCGCTAGAAAATTTGAAAGCAGTGTTAACAGCACAACATGTAGCATATCTGCTTTTGATGCAGAAGTCTGCGGGTTCTACTCCCCCCATGTAAATGGATTGCTGATACTGTGTTGTACTTTAAGGATGGGTTGGGGTGCTACAGTCCTGAATGTGTCCTCCTTCAGATGAGATGACATGCAACTATGAGCCTGTTGTCAGTTTTTCTACCCATTCCCTATTGCAATATTAGCAGCTTACCAATTTTTTTTTAATGTAACACAGGCAATTTATTCTTCATGGGCAATAGGCACTGAATTTGTCGATGAAACACTTAAATATAAAGTTGTTTGCTAGTATCAACCTCTTCATTAGTTACAGATCTCTTTAATGTGGAATTATTCAGATAACTTGTACTTCTGTAGAGATTGTACATATTGATTGATACTGGTGGATTGTAATGACAGAAGCCTGAAGTGTTCTGATATGAGCAGCTTTGTCATTATTGGTTTATACGTGTTGTTTCATTGCTTACTAGAAAAATGTTCAAAACTACAAATTTAAAACATATTCTAACAAGTAGTGCTGTATTATACAAAGAATGTAATTTTAATGCAATCAGGAAGCTGAATCAAAGAGCACATGCATGTGTGCATGGTCCTAAATGTGTACAAGGAGCCTATGGTTTGAAAACAGCCCAAAGTTAAACTTAATTCGCCACTGGACAGATGCATTTTCTTTGAAGGTGTGTTTAAATACTGTTTCAATGAATGTAAGTTTCAAGGGCATCGAAGCTTTCTGTTAATGCTAAGTCTGTTTTTACTGTGAGATTGTATTGTTTTGTTTAGCAAATGTCTTGTCTGCAAATGAAACTTATAAGACTGATAAGTCTGTGATTACCTGGATCAGTTGTAAAACCACCATTATGGATCTATCTATTAGCAAATCTACATTATTTTGAGTGACTTTAACTACAATTCTATAAACTGAAACTCCTAACCTCCAGTGTAGTATATGTCCAAAAATTCCTACACTATACAAAAGCTCCCTTGAGCAGTTGATAAACAAATCTGTTAGAGGTCATAGCATTCTTGCGTGGATTCTTGCAAATATGACTCTCTCTTCACTGCTCCTCCTCTGGTATATGTTTCCCCAGTGAAATCTGACCGCAAACTTGTGACCTTCTCCTTTAAACTTCAAAAAGCTCCTATAGGAAATCCCACTGAATTTAAGGACTACAAAAGTGTCAACCTTAACCTACTCTATGATGGAATATCAAAAATCATTTATGCACCACCCTGACCTTGATATAGCAGCAAGCTTCAACAAGGAATTCTACATATAGTTAGAAAAATGCATAGGGTTAGCTGTCACGACCAGAGTCAAGCATCATGGTAAATTAAAAAATAAACCATTCTGGTGGTCTACTACCATAAATAAACTCTATAATAAACAAAAGACACTGCTTAAGCTATATAGATCCAAAACCCTTCTTCTCATGGAAAATATCAAAAGCCTTACAGGATAATCTAAAGGGTAGGACCGAAGCATGTGCAGAACCGGTGGTCAACTGTATCACACACACACTGACCGCACAGAGATAGTGAACCTGCTAGCTGATACATTTGGTGAAAATTTCACTCCCTTATTCCCTCCTAACTTACAACAAACTATCCCCCAAACTCCCTCCCCCACCTTACATATCTAAAGAACAGGCCCTCAAAGCCTTGTCCAAGGCAAAGAATAAGGTCTCTATGGGACCAGATGACATCCCAGGCTGTCTTCTAAACAGGGTAAAACATGAACTACCATCACCACTTAGTACCTTATTCAATCATAGCTTAGCCACAGGCTTTGTTCCTGTGGAATGGAGAACAACTACAGTTATTCCCCTCCACAAAGGTGGCCTAGCAACAGACCCAGGGAATTACAGACCCATAAGACTGACCAACCTATTCTGTATGGCCATGGAACATATTTTTATGGACCTCATAAAAAAAGACATAGGTGACCTCCAAACCCTGGATCCTACCCAATTCTGCTAAGTGAAGGCCAGATCCTGCCTGTTAAATCTAGTGGTTTTCTTTGAAAGTGTGACCAGGGCCATTGATTAGGGCAAACCTGTGCACACAGCATACCTCGACTTAGCAAAAGCTTTTGACACAATCCCACATTCAGGCATTACCAATAAACTTAGCAAACTGAATGTAAACCCCTTTGTTGTAAGTTGGATTGCCAATTGGCTCACAAACTGGTGACACACTATCAAAGTGGGTTACTCCACATCAACCAGCAGACCTGTTACCAGCGGGGTGCCACAGGGGTCAGTGCTGGGCCCCCTACTGTTTGGTGTATACATTTGTGTCTTTCGGCTTTTCCCGGTTAGGGGTCGCCACAGCGGAACTCCGGTCCGCTAATGATTGGCAGTTGATTTTTAAGCACCGGCTTGCCAGGCCTGACGCACAACCTTCAACGAAGGTACGCCCATTCACGCATGTCTCCACACAGAAGACGCTCTAGCTGAGAATCGAACCAGACAGCGTCTTACTGTGAGGCGATAATGCTACCGCAGCACCACCACCGCGGGTACTGTTTGGTGTATATACTTCTCAGAAGTTCAGGTCAAAACTAAAGAGTTGTGGTTGGCCAAGTTTGCAACAACTGCAAACCTGATGCAATCATTGAATGCCCATGTGATTACCCACCACTGCACCAGTAATCAAGGAGCCTCAATCCTCACAACTGGCACTAATGGGGGATGCACATTGGGAGCACACACACAATACTTTGAGATGTAACCCTCCCTGCATCAAATGCAATTTCCCTTAAGAGCACACAGAGACCACAGTCAGTCCATGCTGGTTTCTCCCTCTTTCTCCAGATCCCCAATAAGACTTGCCACTGGCACAGCTATAGAGGTGAGTCCTTAGCCAGAGTTCCAAGCCAAGTCCTCCAACACTCCCTCTCTGTCCAACCAGTGCTTTGTGTCCCTGCCCAAATAGTTGACACACACACTCTTGGAAACTTGTTTCACACACACACACACACACACACACACACACACACACACACACACACACACACACACACACGCACACACACACACACACACACACACACACACACACACACCTGGGAAAGGCTGGCACACGTTTACTAGCTATGTCCCCTTTTGCCCAGACTTTAAGGTAGTAATCACTGCCACCAGAACCCCTTATCAGGTATTTTAAGGCCCTTAACAAAGAATGTCCAGTTTTACTGTATAATATTAATACTAATACAAATGCTAGTTTGACCAAGAGCAAGGCTATTAGGAGTGGCCCATATAGTGTCACCAAACAAATATGCAAGTACTCTCAAAACTTAAATATCTCTACACAGATCAGCCACAATTATAAGTTTAAATATATTTAACAGTGAATAATAAAAGCACAAGACAATAGTAAATAAATATTCACAGTGACATCAGAGTTCAAAACCACAGGAAATATTTAAAACAACATTGCAGGACAGTCTCAAATAAATAAAGTATCTAAACTAAGCTTCACTATATTCCTGACTATATCTAAGAGAATTACTATTCCCTAGAAACTTACTTCATTAGAGCAAGGCAGATGTAGTGAATGGATCTTCTTGCAATTGCCTCTATCTACCTTCCTCCTGGTAACAATCTGCCCATTCTTGAAAACATCCTATCCTGGTTCTCCCACAACATACCATATGAGACACTTATCCTTGGTGATGTCAACATTGATTGGTCCAAACTCACAACTGACTCCCCCCAACTCAGTATCCCACTACACGGCTTCCACCAACTTACAACATCTCCCACTCACTTCCATAAAAATTCCTCTTCCAGCTCCATCATAGACTGGATCCTTACCAATTCCCCCCACCAATACCACAATCCCACCACCTTACCTGACTCCCTCAGTGATCATCTCCCTACCACCATCTTAAGACACTACTCCCATATTCCTAAACCCCACCTTATCAAAGACTGTCTAAAACTATCGACTTTCAATTCATCCCAATTTAACTCCATTCTCCACAACATAGATTGGTCCATTCTAAAACACCTCCCCCTAAACGATGCTGTAAGCACTTTCAATAGCATCTTAATGAATACTCTAAACTCCTTAGCGCCCTCTAGGAAAATCAGAGTAAAATCAAACCATTTTCCCTGGCTCTCCAAAGAGACTAAGTCCCTTATGAAACAAAGAGATCATGCTTGGAAAACCTGGACTAAAACTAAACAACCACCTTTTCTTCAAAAATACAGGCAACTGAGGAACCTTGCAAAAAACATACAACTAATGACAAAAAGTTATACTATAGCTCTGCTCAGCTTAACAACAAATCCAATCCTCAAAAATGTTGGTCAACTCTCAACAACATCCTCTATCCTGGAAAGCCCTCTAGTCCCTCCCCATACCCTAACTCTTCCTCTCAGGAAACAGCTACCCTCCTGAATAAACACTTTATCTCTTCCATCCAAAATCTGGTAACTTCTAAGCCAAACTCTACTTTGATACCCACCTCTACAAGTCCCACTAACACAACTTTGTTTTCTTTTGAGCCAGTTCCCATTACTTACATCAAATCTCTACTACTCAAGCTAAAATCTTGCTCTCCTTCCACTGACAATCTATCTCCTACATTTCTCAAACTTGTTGCTGACTCAATTGCCTATCCTGTATCTATACTAATTAATCGATCTATTCTGGAATCAGCTGTCCCCACCCTTTGGAAATCTTTCTTCACTATCCCTCTTCATAAAGGTGGAAACTCCACTGACCCCTCGCACTACTGACCCATTGCCATTCTGTCCCCCCACTCCAAGATATTAGAAAATTTTATTCACTCACAGCTTCTCAATCACCTCCTCACACACCACTTATTACCCCTACCCAACATGGATTTCGTCCTCACCACAGCACCACCACTGTCCTCCTCTCCTTCACTCATATCATTGCAGAGGCCCTAGACAACAATAAACTCATTTCCTGTCTCTTCCTAGACCTCTCCTAAGACTTCGATACTGTCTCATATCCTCTACTACTATCCAAACTTGCAAATCTCCACCTATCCCCCTCTGCACTTGCCTGGTTTCATAGTTACCTATCTGGCAGGGAACAATCTGTCAAATGGCTCTCATCCTCCTCACCTTTCCTTCCCATCTCCATTGGTGTTCCTCAAGGCTCCATCTTGGGACCCCTTTTGTTTAACATCTTCACAAATGATCTTTACACCTCATGCAAAGAATCCTCCCTTATTCAGTATGCCGACGACTCCACACTTATATCCATCTCAAATAACATTCCTGAACTACACTCCCTGACCCAACAGGCCCTACTATCCACTGAACAATGGCTCTCTCACAACCTATTGATCCTAAATCCCAAAAAGACCAAACTCCTACTTTTCCTTCCCCGTTCTCTTTCTCATCACAAAACCTCCTTTTTTATTACATCTTCTAACAATACAAATATCCAACCTGACACCCACATAAAACTCCTAGGGGTCATTATCGATGATGAACTCAAGTTCAACCTACATACTCCAATGTATAAAAAAAAAAAAAAAAAACAGAAACTAGATCTGCTATATCGGAACAAAAAATTCCTAACCCCTGAATCTGAACTTGCCCTGAGCCAGGCACTCCTCCTCCCTCTTATAAGCTGCCTCAGTTCTTACCAATATCCAGGCCTCCACTCTAAACAGACTGCAACAGACTTACCATAAAATAGCCAGATTCATTACTAACTCCCCATACAACTCCACCACTGCATTTCTTTAAACTCTCTTCAATGGCTTGAACTTCCCCAGTTTCTGCTATCTTATCTATTTCATATGCTACATTCTATTCTTTATAAACCCTCCTTCTGTCCATCTCTATCTTCCTTAGTCTCCATCTACATCCCATCCCGGACCCTCCGTACTTCTAACCAACAATTACGTTATATCTACCACCTAAAAAGGTCAGTAGGCAAACTACTCTACAAACACTGCCTTGCTCATGCTTGGAACAAACTTCCCCTTGACTTACATTCAATCTCCTACATCTCACACTTTAAAAATGAACTAAAAGCTTATTTTCTCAATTCCAGAACCTGCCCTTGCCATGACCCTACCTAGTCTTCCTTCCCTTTATGTACCCTCAAAAGGACCATACTTAGTACCTCATTACACCTCTCTCTCCCAATGTGTCTACTATGCATTTGCACAATTTTATACAAACAAAAAAATGTTAATTGTTGACCTATTGAACTATATCAATGTAAAATTGTTACTTAGCTTCTTTGTAATGCAACTTTAACTTTATGCACGTATCCCAACATATGTGAATCGTTTTGCTATAACTGCTATTATATCAATATTGTTTAAAATTGTACTTGTTTTAAAATGTATTACTGGAGCTTTTATCCTCGGGTCTCCACTGAAAATGGGCCACAAGCCCAGTTGGACAAACCCGGTTAACAAATATCAATAAATAATAAATAATAAATTGTTGTTGTCAGGTCTAAGACAGCATGCAGAATACTCTGTTTCACTAAGAGATTTCTGAAAATAATATCTAAAATATTACTGCTGGGATAGCTTGCAGAATGACATTATTTCTTGTCATCTGACTTCTAGCTTTCATGCAAAACATCCATTGCTAGAAGCTTGCAGAATTTAGCATCTACCTGTAAAAATATACAGACAAAGGCTTCTGCTCAAATCTTTGGCAGATGCTGGAAGTCAGAAAACAATTACATGCCTCCACATTTCAAGACTAGTAATTAGTTCACCCTAAAGACAATACAGAAAGCTCCTTAGTACAGCCATTGTGTCTCTTGCTGCATTGAAAGCTGAGATATACCCTCCCAGGTTCTGCAAGCCTTGCACGGCATGCAGGATCAGTGCAGGAGCTCCAGCAGGCAATATGTCTGCTGTGCGATACAGGAATAGCATGTAGGGGCGTGCACAAGCGCTCCTCCACTAATCCTGCATGGACCAAGTCCCTGTATGCAAATTACCCCATTTTCAGGAGAAATCCATGCAAATGAGGTGAATTTGTGATCCACGAAGATGGAAACCAGCCATGTAGGACTAGTGTAATCTGCAGAAATGTACTCCACCAGTAACGGAATACATTTCTGCAAATTCCAAAATGGAGCCATGACAGCTCCAAATAAAGGGTGGATATCATTTAAAAAGCATGCCAGTGGCCAAGTATAAGGCCATTGGCATGGAAAACAGTTGAAAAAAAAATCAACTTGTATTTTTTTAGCCGATCTCGGCTGTTTAAGAGTAGGGCAGTGGTGTACAAATGGGATTGGGGGAAAATAAGAAAATAAACCTAAAATAAGCATTCTAACTAAAATCACTATTCTGCCATTATAGTCAATGGCAGGCAGAAGGCAACATGGCCAGTGAATAGTGGTTGCTAAGGGGTAGGCTCAGTGTGAGACATGTAACTATGCATTAGCAGGCAATCCTATGCAAATGAGGGGAATGATAGTGAATCCCAGATTTCCCCTGCATGCTAGTCTGCTCCCAACAGGGTATGAGCAGGAATAGGTTGGTGCAAGCCTAGGAGTTAGCTGACATCATGGGGGGGTGTCAGGCATACCATAAGTGGATTGGAGCCCTGGGGCTCAGGTTTGCTCCTAGCTTAGCACAGCTAGGCAAAGGTGTGTGTCTGAGGCTGCCTAGCACTCTTTACATTGCCTAAGTGGGTGTGCGCATCACGCACCGGGTTTTAAAGAAAAAAACAAAAAGTAAATCAGAAAATAGCAGCTCTATGCACATTTGAGCACTGTGTTTGCATGGCGTGCCCCAGACTTATAGAGGAAGGAAATGGGAAGGGAAAACAGCAGTAGGAAGGTAATCTAAGAGAACTAGCATAGCTAGCAGGTGAAATGTATCAGAATCAGCCAATTACACAGGCAGCAGACCAGCCCAGCCAAGAACACTACTATAAACTATGCAAACACCTTCCCCTCTGGTTTTTCCCGTACTCTACACCACCGGTGTATACAAGAGAGGATGTTTTAACAAACAAAACAACAAAATGATAGGGGCTGCAATAGCTATCATACAACAACTTGTGGAAGAGGCTGAGGGTGGTGAGGATGGAATGCTGTCGACCAACCCACAGTGAGGAGACGGAGAAGAGTGTACAGACCCAGGGTAACCTACCAGGGGGCTACATGAGCTGGAGATAGTGGAACACTATAGGGTGGACAGGGACCTCCTATAGCAAATTGTTGAGCTTTGCCGGCCATGCCTGATACAGAGAACTAACAGAGGGGAACCCATCCCAGTGGATACCAAGGTATGTGTAGGCCTAAGAATACTAGCTACAGGTACCTTCCAAAGGCCAACTGGGGATATGATGTGGATCTCACAGGCATCAGCATCTAGGGTACTCCACCACTTCCTGGATGCCATGTCAGCACATGCTGGTGAGCACGTATATTTCCCCAACCCCCATGAGGTGTTGGCCAGCAATATGCAATTGTTCCACCAAATAGCAGAATTCCCTGAGGTAGTGGGTGCTATAGACTACATGCACATATGCATCAAAGCACCACCGGTGAGTGGGGTAGAGTCTACATCAACCGCAAGGGCTTCCCCTCCATCAGCTGCCAGGTCGTGTGCAATGCCTAGGGCATGATAATGAATGTGTGTGCTGGTTGCCCTGGAAGTTATCATGATTCCCACATCTGGCATCTGATGCAGCTGTACCACAGATTTGCCAGTGGGGACATCCCACACAGTCACCTAGTGGGGGATGCTGGATACGCACTGGAGCCGTGGCTGATGACACCCATCAGAAATGCACACACACCCAAACAAGAACTCCATAATGAGGCACACGCACAGACCAGAATTATAATAGAGCATATGTTTGGGATGCTCAAGTCAAGGTTCCGGTGCCTGGACACATCCAGTGGTGCCTTGCAGTACTCACCAGCTACATGTACCCAAATTGTCATCATATGTGCCATGCTACACAATATGATGCTGTGGAAACAGCTGCAGCAGGAACAGCATGCAGCAGGCCCACACAGCCCCCCACCATTGCCAAGGCCTGCACAGGCATAGAGTGACTCGGAGGAGGAACAACATGAGCCTGCCCCAGTAGGCAGAAGAAGGTGTGCCCAGTATTCCCTGGTCTTGGCAAAGAGGCAATGCATAGCACATACACTGATACAGGAGGGACCCAGGGAATAACACCTCTCTCTGACTCTCACATACAGTAAAAGAGATGCCAAACATGACACTACCTGTGCTCAACCATGTGTAGGGAGTGTACTATGTGCATCCAACATAGGCAGCCCTGCAGCACCACCCCAATACTGTGACACCCACAAGGTAAGACACTCAAACTACCAATTGCCGAATGGAGTAGAATGTGTTGTTACCAGTATGTATGGTATGGATGTGAGCATGCAAGGGAATCTGGTGGCTGAATGGTATGCCAGCAGATAGTAGACACCTATAGTGGTACCATGAGATCTATAACAAATATTGGTGTCACCATAGTAGCCAGTACTAGACAGGGCAATAAAACCCACTGCAGGAAACGTGCTGGGCCATGTGTGTCCTTATGACTCACACATGCCAGTCAGAGAGGTTCACATACTCAACAACAGTCTCAGCCAGCAGGACAGGTATAGACAAACACAAACAGAGCCTGTGCTATGGCCTCTGAATGATGACTATGGGTACCCTCCCCTTCAGGCCTACACAGACAGACTACATCAGGTCAGGCAGTGGAATGTTAGTTCTGAAGGGTAGGTAGTCAGAAACTAATATGTAGGTCAATCAAAGCTAAGACCTGTAGTACACTGATATGCCTCTAGTCAAAATGATAGGTTAGAATACAGAATGAAATGGAGTACCTGACATACCAGTACAGTCATAGCAAATGTGTACAAGTGTCAGGTGTGCCCCCCCATCTTACGTAGAAATGCAGAAACAGTCAGGTGTGCCCCCCCATCCTGTGTAGAAATGTAGTAACAGTCAGGTGTGCCCCCCCACAATCCTGTTAGAAATGTAATAATAGTCAGGTGTGCCCCCCAATCCTGTGTAGAAATGTACAAACAGTCAGATGTGCCCCCCTAATCCTGTGTAGAAATGTAGAAACAGTCAGGTCTGTCCCCCCACAATCCTATGTAGAAATGTAGGAACAGTCAGGTGTGCCCTTTCCCCCAACCCAGCATAGAAATGTAGTAACAGTCAGATGTGCCTCCCTCCAACAATCCTGTGTATGAATGTAGAAACAGTCAGGGGTGCTCCCCCAACCCTACTTAGAAATGTAGTAACAGTCAGGTGTGCCCCCCCAAACCTATTTAGAAATGTAGTAATGGTCTGGTGTGACGCCCCCAATCCAATGTACACACATTGCAACAGTCAGGTGAGCCTCCCCCCACAACCCTATGTAAAAATGTAGTAACATATATGTGTAGGTATAATAACTGTGGAGCACAGATGCACAGAGGTGGCCAAGGTAGCAGGATAAGTTGTAGCTTATGCACAATATGCAGGTATGTATGTGTTAGGTTGGTGTGTGTTTCATATTGTGTGACAGTGGTCAGTATGTATGCATGTTGAGGTAAGACCTGATGACCATTGCCCATTACTGCTGATGACAGGGACAAGTCCTCACAACTGCAGTGCCAAAGACAATACCCACCAGTATAACACATGCTAGCAGTAAGCCATTGTAAATGTATGGTGGTAATAGGTGTCACCATCTGAAATACTGACATGGCATGGCTGTTGGGCTAGATATGCAAGCAGTACACAGGGAAAGTACCCAAGACATACAGTATATATTGTGTCACTGTGAAATGGACACACCCTTGGAACTGTACATACAGGTATGCTTCACATTATCTGGTTCTGTAGTAGGGGATATCAGTGTTGTCCGCCCAAACACTCACAGATCACAAAGGAGGTAGGACTGATGTATTGAGAAACAGCTGATGTACCTGCACATGCAAGCAAAACTGGAATGCCCAATGCATATCTGTGTGTCAAATGCAAGTAGTGTCCATAGCACACATGCACCCAGCTCACGCAAACACCACCCAAAGGTACCTCCCTAGTTGTACCCCTGCTGTGGGGAATGGGTACAATATGACCCCACCTGTATATGGCAATAGTGAAAGAATGCAGCATGCAGTGCAGGTGTCCCAAGCAGGTGTGTCGCTAGCTGTAGGTAGCACCCTGCCAGCGTCCACACCACTTGATCAAGACTGATAGAAGGTATTAGCATGAACACCTAGCACACCTACCCTGTCACCCCAGGGGAATATACTGTTATAGTGGTCTGAGACTGTAGGACTGACAGAATGCAAAGACCTGCCTCATGTGGCCCACATCAACACCTAATGGCCCACAGGCCTCTGCCAAGTGCCTGTGTTTTACATGTACTGCCAATGCATGTTATGTCATGGACACCCAAATAACAACACAACACACTCCACTTAAGCCATATGCAAGGCCATGTGGAAAAACCACAGTAACATGTCCACCATGTCCCACTGCATGAACTGTGGACCAACACCAACACAGCTGTGATGGGGTGATAACTTTAGGGAAAGTATCAGAGAATGTATGCATAATGTAAGGAAGAGGATAGAATAACAGAGGGTGGGTGGGAGCATGGGCAGCATGGAATGTGCAAGGTCCGACACAAAGCTGTGTGCACACTATCCCTGGCTGTAAACACTTAAATGGGTGGCTACATACCTCCCTGTACACTGCAATAGGGGTAATGTCCTGACTCATGGTCCCTGCCTCTGGGTAACCTGTGTGAATCTGTACAGCTGTGAGGTATTGCCATAGCAATATAAGGCCATACTATCATGTTGATGGATTTACAAGTATGGGATCCTCTGCCAGCACTGTACCAAGGTGCTGAACCAGATACACATACCCAGCAGCAAGTGTCTGCAGCTCCCCCTCCAGATGGCATAACCTACCATTAATATGTAGGCATCTGCCCACAATATCACACACAGTTGCAGTCACCCCTGTCCCCAAGACATCACTGTGAGCAGGAATGTCCACCTGACAGTACATGATGAGAGAAAACATCACAGTGTATAACAGTACACATGTCTGAATATCTCTGCTAACAGCAGTACCATGTAGCTGAAGCAGCACAGACACAATCATCTACAGTACACACTATCCCCTGCACACTTTGTCCCTATTGCCAAATGACTGACAGATACCCTACAGAAACAGTTTGTTACCTGTAGGTGTACAACACAATGGTCTGCACTGGAGTGCAAACTACCTGGAATCGATCCACACATTCAATACAGAAGGGCATACTGGGCATGCACACACTTAGAGAAATGAAGGCAATGTCAGACAACAACATACTGAAAGGTCATACTGGGCATGCTCACACACAAACAAATGAAGCCCATGTCTGCAAACAACAGTGGACCAGACATATCTGTTAGTTGCAGATGTTACTGTAGACACTCCTCAGTATGCACCTCTCATGCTTTGCACATACACACTGGATAGGGATACAGACATATATCCAAGGACAACACACTATAATAAGCCAAAAGTAGATGTACATAGATGTGTGGAAGAGAGTGACTGTGACAAGGAACCATCCATTATGAGGCCTGTCCCACACAGCACACAGCCAAATGGCTACAACCACATGAGGTTCAGATGTCACTCACTGTAGATATTAGCCACCGGTATCTGTCAGCATTACAGACTATGTGGTGCAAGTGCTAGCTGTGCAGCATGACTGTACAAGGAAGTAGTCATTTAGTGGCTGTATACACGTACCTGTGGAATATAACCCTGCATGTGCCTGCATGTGGTGTGGCAACCTCTAGATGAATGGGTTATGGCCCATGCACACACACTGCCCTCCCCATAGCCCTACTATGACAAGCCTGCTGAGGTCATCCACTTTGAAATACACCTTTGGGAAGGTTGCAGCCCAGTAATCTCTGTGGCACATCCTATATCTGCATACTGCTGTAGTGTGATAAACTAGTTAAGTAGGAGTTCTAATCCCAGCCATGGCAACTGTGTGTGTGTGTGTGTGTGTGTGTGTGTGTGTGTGTGTGTGTGTGTGTGTGTGTGTGTGTGTGTGTGTGTGTGTGTGTGAGTGTGCGTCTGTCTGTGTAGAGAGCAATGTTTTTTAGGCTAGTCACATGCACTACAAATCAAATACCCTACTATGGCAAGGCTGCTGATTTCATTCACTGTGGAATAAATATTTCGGAAAGCAGTAGCATAGTAATCTCTGTGGCATGTCCTATAACTGTGTACTGCTGTAGCAGGATAAAATAGGTAGGAGTTCTAATCCCATACATGGCAACTGTGTGTGTGTGTGTGTGTGTGTGTGTGTGTGTGTGTGTGTGTGTGTGTGTGTGTGTCTCTGTGTAGAGAGCAATGCTTTTTAGGATAGTCACACTCACTACAATTCAAATGCCCTACTTTGGCAAGGCTGCTGATGTCATCCACTTTGAAACAGAGCTTTGGGAAAGCTGTTGCCCAGTAATCTCCATGGCGCATCCTATAACTGCTTACTGCTGTTGTGTGATAAAATAGATCGGTAGGAGTTCTAATCCTAGACATGGCAACTGTGTGTGTGTGTGTGTGCCTGTCTCTGTAGAGAGCAATGCCTTTTAGGCTAGTCACTTTCACTACAATTCAAATACCCTACTTTGGCAAGGCTGGTGATGTCATTCACTGTGAAATACACCTTTCAGAAAGCTATAGCCCTGTAATCTCCATGGCATTTCCTATAACTGTGTACTGCTGTAGTGTGATAAAATAGTTAGGTATGAGTTTGAATCTCAGACATGGCAACTGTGTGTGTGTCTCTGTCTGTGTAGAGAACAATGCTTTTTAGGCTAGTCACACTCACTACAATTCAAATGCCCTACTTTGGCAAGGCTGCTGATGTCATTCACTGTGAAATACATCTTTGGGGAAGTAGTACTCCAGCAATCCCTGTGATGTGTCCTGTAACAGCTTCATGCTGTAGTGTGAAATAGAACTCTGGTAGGGGTTTTATTCCCACACATGGCAGTTGTGGATGTTTTGTGTGTTTCAATGTCTGTGTAGGGAGCAATGCATTTTAGGCTACTCACACGCACTACAATTCAAATCTCCTAATTTGGCAATCCTGCTGATGTCATTCACTGTGAAATACACCTTTGGGGAAGAAGTACTCCAGTAATCTCCATGGCACATCATATAATTGCGTAGTGCAGTAGTGTAATAAACTAGTTAGGTAGGAGTTCTAATCCAAGACATGATCTGTGTGTGTGACTCTGTGTGTGTGTGTCTGTTTTTCTAATTCATATGCTGTGTGAAGGTGGGTGTGAGTGTATAACAACTGGACTCAATATGGAACTGGTTTTGAAAATTTCTTTTATGGTGGCCCTAGTATATATCGCAATGTCCACCATGCAAGGATAACAGATGTGAAATAGCTGAGAGGCTGGGGTGCAAATCCATACCTCTACATGTGACATCAAGGCCAGGTGAACAAAGTGAGCAACCCTAGTATTACCCAAAGAACACTCTCAACCCATGTCTCATGCACAGACACACTTGCCTAGACAACAGCCGCTATGTTGGTAGTACCCTGAATATTGCCCACTGATAGTAACCATGGTGTGATTGCAGTGGGCTACAGAGGTCATGGCACCCCATCCATCAGTCCAATAGGCAGATACATGCTGACAGTGCACCTTCCCCATGTTCCCCACTGGACACCTGCAACACTTGTGGTGCCATCAAATATGACCCACAAAGGACATACCATGCCTGAAAAACATGCGCTGTATGGACAGATGCCATTGACACCAGGAAATACCGGTATCATGCTATCATTGTAGGTACAGGGTCAATCTACCATCCATTAACAGTTCCTGCCACATGAGGCCAGGACTGGCACAGCTGATGATAACAATCTGTGTACACAACATGGGTCAGACACCCCAGGTACAGTTCCACATGTCACTGTACATGCATGTGGGAGGTGTGCACATCCCAGACACTGTCCATGTCATGGACTAAGGAACACATACATGTCAAGGAATGCACAGCATTGGCCACATGCAATAGTCACCCAGATGACTAGATGGTGATTACAATACCCACCTGTTTGGGAAAATCCAGACACTACACCCCTGAGCCACAATGCAAACCATTGTCATGTTGCCTGATGCCAACGTATACCCATCACCTAGCCTTGTATAGCAGTCTGGCACAGTCGACCACTACACACCCGTGAAGCAATGCACCCATGCATGTCATTACTGGCACCCTGTGATTGTGTGTGTGTTGTATGATGCGTATGACCACATTCACACTCACCTCACCCCTATTGACATACTGAAGCATGCTGTCTGATGTCAGACACCTCCACATACCCTTTGCCCATATAACCTCCGTATGACCCCTGTGGTGCATGTGATAGCTGCACAGTAACGTGTTGTGGCAATCTCACTAGTGATGAGTTGTATTCCTGGCCCTGCCAAGTGTGTCAATGTGTGTACGTCCCTGTGAGAGTGTGGCTGTTTTGACACAGGCACCAGTTCATGCGGACAGGCATGTGTACTACACCTACCATATAGCTACCATATCTCTGTTGCAGATGTCACTCACTATCACATATACGTTTTGAGGGCTCCTCAACATGTAACCTATGTGGCACATCCAATAACTGCATAGACATGTGATAGCACTACATAGTCATCAGGGGTACTGGTAGTTGTGTAACACAAACATGCTTAAGTTTTACTCTCCCACCCCTCCCTGACTTTTCTTTGCCTCTGTCTGCCTCTCTCACTCCCTCTCTGGTGGATGTGGAGACTTGCACCTGCTTTGCTTAGGCAGCAGCATGTGTATTTTAAGTGATGCTCATGATCAGCTGATGGCCTCTGCACAAATTGCAGCCCTCCTCTTGCTGATTGCATGTGGAACAGCTGTGGTAACATTCCCATAGCCAATTGCATGGAAACACATTCCAATATCTAGGAACATCATGTTGGTGTTGGGCCTTTACATTCACTGTGAACAGGAACTTGATCTGTTGTATGGCAAACAGCATCTCAGATGGATTGGGGATTTACCTCTAACAACATACACAGTGGAAACAGGGCAACACACAGGAGGGGGATGTGCCTGACCTGACTACAGACTGTAAGTGCTGCTATACTGCATTTGGAGTAATGTTGGTTTAACAGGGTGTGTGTGGATAGGGATGTCCTACATGTTTTAATACCTGCCATGTCAGTGCTATGTTTATGAATAAACCCTCATCTGTAGGATCATCTGCAGACTGGGCAGTGTGTGGTGCCTTTTGTTTCATGTGTTACCCACAGAGCACCCATCTGTGAACTGTAGAAGGTAGTGTGAAGATTACAGTCTGTAGATGGTGACAGCCATGAGAGTTACTGACTTCATATCCCTCATAGGACATATGTTGCAACAAATCCTGTTACAACAGTAAATGTATGAGGTTATCACAGCAACATGTCAATACTGACCCTGTGTATGTGCCTCCAGCCACACCTCTGTCAACCGTTGTACATATGTCATGCAGCAAGAGGTTCATATGTGCTGTACATCATAATTAGTGACATCATATCTGATAACAAGCCAGTGAGATATCAGACAGCTACACATGTTACGTATAGTAGGGGTTATATTTTATGACATAACCTGGACATTCTGTGGTTGTGTGTACAGTACTGAGGTCTGTGTACTTATGGTGATTGTTGACAGTGTGTGTATTGTTAATATGTACTTTGGCCTGTGTATAGACTGTGGTAGATGTCATTGTTCTTGGTCCTGTTCTATCTGATGTTACATGCTGCTCCACTGTATGTTACCCTATCAGCTTACATGTTTGCAGGGCCATACACACACACATGTCCCATACCACAGACAGCCATCGGACCACACTGTGTAGTGGCCCAGTATATGTAGGGTTAGTGTGTGAGTCGCACATATGAGGATGGTGTTGAACAGATAATCCATATATTGTAATATTACGCTAGCTTACCATATGCGGGTGTGGCTGTGTTCACATTGGTTGTGGTTATGCACTTTCATATAGGTGTATCATACTCTGTGCTGTGACATACCTGTAGAGCCTGCTATATATGCTGGTACATGTGCATTCCCCCATAGGAAATGTAGGCCACTGTTGAGCCATTCTGCCTGTAGCCTGCACAGTGCTTTGTTACATGCCTAGCAGCTTAGTGTACTTACTCAGTGAGATGTCATGTCCAGATACTTGCCAGATGTGCTGCTGCTGAGTCACCATAACAGTCATGTATGTCAGACAGAGCAGAGGGATGCTGTACAGATGTATGTCAATATATAGTGGGAAGTACATGGCCATGGCACCTCTGTACCAATGGTTATTATGTGTCAGGACAGACAGGGGTGTGTGAATGCATAACCTATGGGGGCAAATGTATACCAGTAGTTATGTGTTATACCCATCTACATGGCTGTTAACATCCACATTGTTAAGCTTGGTCCACATGTCTTGCACTAAGGGATTCTGTGTATACCTCTGGACTGTCCAGAGTGTGTCAGACTGTCCACATATATTGGCCAATATCTCTGCTGTAGTCTACAGGAGCATTACTTGCTACCAGTGGTAGTGGTACTGTACTATGATGTCCTTAACTCATTACAGCCGAGTGACGTCTCCAGGCATCTCTGCAGTTACTTCCTACTGCTCCTCTAGGCGTCAAATATTGCCTGTTCATATTTGCATTAATAATTCCAAAACCATGTTATACACAAGGTATTGGAAAATTTTATCTTGAAGCATACATGATGGCAAACACAACTGTATTGATATATGACCTCTGTCAATGGACATTTGTTAAAAATGTAAGGTGATAACTTCAATTTTAAATGCTGAAGCCACGCCCACTAGGAGTTAAAGGTACTCACTCAAAAGAGCTCTACTGAAGGGAATGAGTTAAGATGTCTGTCAGTAGCCAATGGCGCACAAGTTAAAAGCAGATGTGAGCTCCCACACACACCATGTCTGTGAAGACAATCCCTATTACAGTACAAATATTCTACAAATATACCTGTTATACATACCTGACATCCCCTTGCACTATGATGTTGGGACTATAGGGACTGAGGTAGGGCTACACTCCATGTTCAGGTCATATGGTGAAAATATATGTATATATAATTATCCAGATATCTATATAGCTATATACATATATACATATCGACATACATAGATGGATATGTATATGTACATAGATATACATATAAACACTCAGATATATACATATACAGAGCAATATATGCCTACACATATACAGATAGAGATACACATGCACATATACGTATGGATATCTACATGTATATATTGACAGTAGTAGGTATATCAGGATAGATATGTATGCACATATAGTTATAGATATAGTTATAGTTATAGATATCTACATATATAACAACATAACTAGGCATATCTGTACACATAGGATGTGCATACATATATATATATATATATATATATATATATATATATATACATATACGTATATCTATATACACATATATGTGTGTATATGTGTGTATATGTATATGTATATATATATATATATATATATATATATATATATATATATATGTGTGTGTGTGTGTGTGTGTGTGTGTGTGTGTGTATATGTACATACGAAGAGATGTACACATGGCTATATATATATATATATATATATATATATATATATATATATTTATATGTAGCACAGACATATGTATGAGTATACATGTGTATGTACATGTAGACATATATATAGACCTATTATATGTATATAACCATATTCCTGTCATGTGTAAAACTCATGGTTGTGTATACCCTCCCAGATGTATCTCACCGTATGTATCTGCTATGTGTACATTATGATAAAACAACATATGTGATGCTACAGTCATATTAATAACAAGGACTACACAATTTAGGAAGTAAAGGCAATTGTTCAATACTACACAATATGTGTATTGATAGCTGTATTGGTAAAACAACAGCTGTCTTCACAGTGATCATGGCATAGTGGTTAAGTGTTATATATATATATATATATATATATATATATATATATATATATATATATATATATATATATATGTATATGTATATATATATATATATATATATATATATATATATATATATATATATGTATATGTATATATATATATATATATATATATACATATACATATATATATATATATATATACATATATAGGTTTACCTCCATAATGTTGCGGATGGTTTGTGCGATCGTGCATAACATCGAACCATATGAGTGAATTACGGAACGTGTTTGCGGCACTATGTCGAAACTCACTTAGTGGAATCCAGGTGTCGAAAAGATATTGTTCATTTGAATGGAAAATTGCATTCGCAATTCAGCCATTCGAACATCTGTGCAGCGACATTATGGATTTATGCAGGTGTGCTTTCGCTCAATAGTTTGTCGCTCAAACCATCTGCAACATTATGGAGATAAACCATATACATATATATATATATATATATATATATATATATATACATGTAGATGTAGACATATATATCTATAGATGTATGCATATGTATGTATATATGTTTTTATATATATATATATATATATATATATATATATATATGTGTGTGTGTGTGTGTGTGTGTGTGTGTGTGTGTGTGTGTGTGTGTGTGTGTGTATATATTTATATACATATATATATATATTTAGATATCAATATATATACACACATACATCTACATGTTGAAACTCATTCCCTGTATTGTTGAATGACTGGGCTGGATGATATGATTCACTGCTCCAAGAGGTCCTGCTTATGCCACTTCAGGTCAGCATAGTGATGCCTGACCTGCTCACCAGTTCGGGATATCCCAGTGGCACTGGTGAGGTCACGGGCAAGATGGTCCCAGGCTTCCACCTTATATTGGGAACCCTGGTACTGGCCCTGCAGCAGTCTCTGCTCATGGTCTTTGACAAGGTGTCCTGCCATGACTCTGGACTCCTGGATGCACCAGCGCTGTGCCCGGAAGTGCACACCCTCTCCCCTTCCTGACATGGTGCCTGCAAGGGAAGCTACAACCAGTTATGAGATGTATTCCCACCTATTGGGTTTAAGTCAGGCCAATTTCCAGCACTTTTTCATGATTGGCCAGTTTTGAAAAGGCTAAGCTATGGGCAAACCTGCTTACCTAAGCTTGGCATTGTTTAAAAGGATATAACACTGGGCACATTACATTAGCCGACCTACACATTGCTTACACCTCCTAAGCTGGCCTGTGCAATGCTTAGCATTGCTTACATTAGACTTTGCATTATATTTTCTTTTTGGCATTGATTTATTACTCATTACATCTTATATGTATGCCTGGTATCCATGATTCATGTGTACATACACTGTATGGGGTCCTTGTGTTTTACTGGGGACTTCAACACTCTATTACAATTACACTTCACTTCTGGGCTTACTGCTGTACTCCAGTTCACATATTTATGTTATGTAGTGTGTTATGGAACATATGACTGCATACTGATTCTTTTCACAGGTTCAGTTTGATTTTACTATAGTGAGGACTTGTTTGCTGATACCTCATTCTTCTCTACTGCTGTGATGGTTTGGTGGTTACCTACTGTGACTATAGTGTATAGGATCCTGGGTTCAAGACCTGCAAGGCTGTTTGTTTTTGTTGCTGGGCAGACCAAGGGCCATTGGATACAGAGTGATTAAGGCACTTTTGAGCAGTTGTAAGTAGGTTTGCATGTGGGTAAGCACTGCTAACCTCCAGTTAATGATGCTTACAGAGAGTTAGCTTCTAAATTGCTTAACCTGTGTGCGCATTGCTTATCCCCATGCAAACAGGCTTAAACCCACTTACTAGTGCTTACATATGCTTTCTACTGCTTATTGGTGTTTAAACTTGCTTACTAGTGCTTTATTCATTATGACACTGACAACTTCCATGTGCATTTAATGCAGTACTCCACTTCACAAACATATTATTTAGCGGGTTATATAACAAAAGTATTGGTCATAACGTGATTTGCCATGGAAAATGGAATGTGCTGCAGTGGGACTCAAACCAGGAAAGTCTGCTTGTACGGCAAATGCTCTGCCCACTAAACTATTGCTATGCTTCTTCATTTGCATATATCTTTCTTGTTATCCTCTTCAGCCATTTAAGCTGCATTAACCATAGCTAGGCGATGGGCACACCCGCGCACCTAAGGTTAGCTTTAATTGGATTTTAAAATAAAAAAAAGTTTGTTCATTTTATTTGTAATTACTTGCTGTTGTACACGAGAGGGAATGTTGGTGGGGATATGCGGACACCTATAAGCGGTCTCACTCATTTCTTAGCCCTTTCTGCTGTTCTTCATTGCAGGGGCATGTATATTCTGAGATCTCTGCTCTCAGACACACCCCCTGCACTCTTACACGCTCCATGTAAGATTAGGAGCTCAAGTAGCGCACCTCATTAATATGCATTGCATGCTGCCATCCTGTTCCTAAACGCCCACTTCCATGCAGGACTAAGCTAGTCCTGCACAGAAGATTAGTAAATCTGGGGTACCATCTTTTATGGCCTAGCCATAAGTAATTTAATTTCAGTTATTTTCCTAAAGTTTGCTGGACTGAAGTTAACCTCCTGTATTCCAGTTTCCACTGTTAAAATATATACATTTAAACAGTTACAGTAGTGCATGTACATTTCTGTTCTCATCCAGTAGGGCACACTGTGGGTACATTTTAAACACAAACACTTTATAAAATACCTTTTCAAAACACATCTGTACAAACCAGTTTGATATACACATAACATATAGTTCTAATACAATTGTAACACAAGCATGTTATATAAATCATGTTGATATTCACAAATAACATATAATTATTTACAGAATTTCAGATAGCTGTGCTGGTAGTATCTCCTTTTGTCACACCCGAAATGATGTCAGTATACTCCAGTAGGGTCTCACATAGACCAACAATTGGTATATTAGTCACAGTCTCAAACTGAATGCAGAGAAATACATCATCATTCCCTTCAGCACAAACAATGTCCCTTCACACTATCAAAGCAACAACAATACCAGAAGTACCCATGAAGTGGTAAGGGACCTGGGATCACAGGTTGAACGCAACTTTAACTTCGACCACAACGTGTCTACCATTGTAAGGAAAGCTTTCCATGTAGCTCACTTAATTAGTAAACTCATCACCTCAAGAGAAAAAGAAGTGATAACCCCCCTGTACTCGGCACTTATCCAGCCCATAATTGAGTACAATGCCCCATTTAGTACGTACAATACTAAGCAACTGCAGCAATTAGAGAGACCTCAGAGGTTTCTAACAAAGAAGATCAACGGCCTCCAGCATGTACCTTACATGGACCGACTAAAGTCCCTGTCATTATACTCCATATCATATAGACTTCATAGGGAAGACTTAAGTCTGGCCTACAGAGCAACACAAGACCCAAACCTAATGAACTTACTGCATATCCATAAATCAAATGGGTCTAGGGCTACCCATTACAGGGACTTAAATATGGCCTGTGACTTAAACAGGACATGCTGGAGGGACAGATTTATCTCCCAACGACTGCCACATCTTTGATACAGGCTACCAATTCATGTGAAACAGAGCACCTCACTTCACTTCAAGAGGAACCTTGATGAGTGGATAGGGCACCATAAATTCTTGCCAGGATAATACCCACAACCCTCCTGGACATGGGCAGTCATCACTAAATGCAATCTTGGGTATTGACTAGTACTTCTACGGTATTACATTGGGTTGAAATGGCTAGACTTAAAATGATCTCTGGGTCAATAGCCTAGTAATCCCCTATAATCCTATGATAAGAATAGAACCGGGAAACCTCTTGCTGCGAGACAGCAATCCTATCCATTGTGCGATGTGCCCCAGTATAATAATACTGTTATTACAGTTACTGTTATTACTGCTGTTAATGATACCAGCTATACTGAAACCCTGCCCAGTTAGAACCCTGGTGAACAGATGAATTTCCTCAAGTGTGAGGTAACAAAACAAAATTAAATATGTCTGATATTATGAAATGATTCAGAAGTGATATCAATGAGAAATTCAGTTAGTTACAATGAAGATTATGTGAGGTTCAATAATTAAAGAGAGGAAGTATTTGCCTACTGTCCTACTTAGAAGAGTGTGACAGTTTAATGTAATAGCCTTCTACAGTATATTCCACCCCAGCCCACCTACAAATATCACAAGGTTATTCAGTTAAAAGAAAAAATGAGTCACAAGAACTTTGGATTTCATACAGACTAAATCATGCTGGCTTCTATGGACTCCAGCACATCACTTAAGAAATGTTGTTATTAAGTACCAGGGCATTTTAACATCCTAAGCAGAACTCCTGTTAAGCACGAGAAAGCAAACCCTTTGAGGAAAGTTCAAAATCAATATCATATGTAAGTTGTACACATTTTAAATGTGCTAAAGAGCCAGCATTAAAAATCTTTATTCTAAGGGAATGTATTTCATCTGTGAGAGGTATTCCCATGTCATGATAGTGATGAGGAAAGCAACCACCTGGAAGGAAAAACAGAAGCAAGCTAAAGTTTTAACTAACTATCTTTGGACCCAAGCAGATGCACGGCTACTCAGTTACCACTGTTGAAGTGTTTGATGATAATGAACATCAAGAAGGTTTTAAATGGCCAAAAAATGGCAATACAAATAATGACATCTGTTTTAATGGAAAAATGGCCAGCATGACAGAGAATTAAAGTTATGTGGGAAATAATTCCTGACTGATAAAGGAGCATACTCCAAAACTTGAGGCAGGTGTGTGTGTGTGTGTGTGTGTGGTGACAGGCTTTGGAGGATTAAGATGCAAGTTACTCAAGTAGTATTTGGGCTGCAGTTTTATATTGGGGTGTTTAAATAACAGATAGTGACCTTAATAACTAGAAAGTAATTTCATGCTGATTATAATCTTAATATATGTATCATTAAAAATAAAAATGAAAAAAAAATCTGCTTCTTGGGGAGCCTCTCTTTGTTGGAATGTAGGTAGGCTGCTCTTGGTCAGTGTTTGTACTTCTTCCAGAGGGCAGAAGAAGGAAATGTTGCAGCAAATGCTGATTCCTTTCTCTGAGCCAAGCTATAATCTCTCTTCTTTACTTTCTGCAGCTTTTTGAAGAGCTATATTTACAAATGTTTTATTTTGCTGCTGGTTTCTTAGCTAATCAGGAAATTGAGGCAATTAGAGAAACTCACAGATGAGTGCTTAATTTATGAATAGAATTTTTTTATATACTTCTTTTATTGGAACAGTAACATTTAGGTTCCACCTTAACAGTGCACCTTAAAAGATTATCTCGGTTATTTCACAGGCACCGAGCCGGCACTAATAGTCCAAGGCAGATATTGAAAAGCAGCACAGGGCCAGGCAGATCTATTAGAAATTCCCATCCACGTGCCTCATACATATTGATTTCTGACACCAAGCAGCAGTGAAAGCCCCCATGGGAATAATATATTTAGCAGGGTTCGCTGGGAGGAGGTCACAAAGTGCATACAGATTAGCTTCAGAGCGCTAAGACAGTAGCGTTTGAGCTCTCTGCAAGGTTTTTTATACCATTTTATTCTGAACTTTTTAAATCCTTTTATTTCACCTGTCTTTCTCGCTATCTGTTTGGAATGACTCCAGGCTTTTGCGTGCATACTGTCTCTTGTCTCTCTCTCTCTCTCTCTCTCTCTTTCTCCCTCTGTCTACACACACACATTTATTTTATAAATCAGCAAATGATGCGATAATGGGAGGAAATGTACTTGAGCATACAGATGACTTAGATATCCTTTATTTAAGTGTAGACATCTTTATTTAAAGATTCCCTGCCATGTAGAGGAACAGAAGCCAAATTAAATTTCGGAGCACTGAAAAATTTAAAGCCATTTTGATCAGAATACAGCATTTTTGTCACAACTGGAAGGGGGTGAGCAGTTACACTGTTGTTTCATACTACATAACCATCCTTATTGTCTTTCTTACAAAGAGACTAAATGTATTCATTCTACACATTACTATTGCTATATATTGTTAGACCATTATAGTTTACAATTTAAAGAAAATACAAGAAACTATTAAAATGCTATAACAGTTATTAAATTACATACTGTCTGCGAAGCATTTTACAGGTGGATTTCTTTCATCTTGAATGATGACTGAAATCTCTGTAAATACTTTCGTTCTAGCTATCTTGCAAAATGTTTGCCTGTTTCCATTGCTTTCTTGTTTTGTGTGCATCGTCTGTCTCTTTGAATAAGCTTGACTTTATTGAGTTTAATATATTTTGCCTTTCATGACCACATAAAGGTAGACTTTGCAAATTTCTTTCACAAATGTCAAAAAAACTTCTTCAAAAACATCAACTATAATATGATGTCTTTGTTTTTATTTTTTTCTATTCACACAATTCGCATAGATTGATATTTTAATATTACTTTACTTTACTGCTCAACCATCCAGACTTTTGCAGAACATCCAGATTTTTGCATCATATTTTCAGTCTGTTTCTCATAAAATTGTGATTTTCTGGTAAATCATACAGGACTGAAGTCAGAAAATAATGCCACACATTTGAGTTTCAGACTTCATATCCTTCAGAAAGTTCATGCCAATGCAAAACCTGTTATTCAGCCAACTTTCCAAGTTTGTAAGAGCGATGTTTAAAAAGTGTCCCTATTTTGGAGCCTTTGTCTCCCCATTATTTGTGCCTTTGTACAGATTTCTTGCTCTAAGAGGTTGAGAGGTATGCTTTACTGTTTGAGCTGGTGCAGGCTCATCATCTGCATACTGGGTGGCTGTTGTTGGCAAGGCACGTCACATAACCAGAAAACGCCACTGGGTCACTCCTGAAAAGAAGCACATATGCTTACTGAATTACTTGGTTAACAAAAACAAAAATAAATACAAATAAATATGTGCATTTTGGTTAGAAAGCACAGGAAAGGCACCTATGCCACACAAGCACCACAGATTATGTCTTTAAATGTACAGTTGATCTGAGTTTCTATATGAAGGATTACAGTAAGTATGCTATGAGCTATGTATGTAGTGGGAACCAGCTGTATCAAACAATTAGTACAATACCCTGCTTAAAGCAAAAATAATAAAAAAATCTACTGATGGGCAATTTTTTCTTCAAGAAATAGAAGAAAAAGAAGTGCTATTCAAATGAGCTGCTTGCCAGTAACAACGTGCTACCTACCTACCCATGGCATATGAAACATGCCATTATGTTGACAGTAAAGGAAAACAAGCAAAAGCGATGACGACCATTCTCAAACAATGCTGCCTGGTTTCTTGAAAATTGTATCTGCTGTTAGTCTTAGTGTTTAAGCTAGTCCATCTCCTGTGGTCAATCAAACCAATCTGTCCATTAGTCAAAACTTTAACCCATATTAATAATAAAAACAAAAAGAACAGAAAAAAGTGTAGGAAAACACAGCTGCAAATATGAAAAAATGAAATACTTTGTTCAAAAATAAATATATTCCTTTACTCTAAAAGAACAAGCCACTTACTAAATTATAAATTAAACTTTAAAACATTCTGCTTAATATCTATCGAATAGTGCTTATAAATTCTTTAAAACAAATATTACTACCGCATGCTGTCTTGTGGAATCCTCATTTTGCAAGTGAATTCTAGATTTTAGATATTTTTAGTGATTAGAAGGTTAAGTTACAGCAAGTATTTCTTCCATGACATAAATATCCTTATGAATTGTTTAACATCATAAACATTACATTAAATGACTAATTCCTAATAAAAGAACATAATATGCATAACAAAAATACTGGAGTGATGAAATGTAAATGTCACATTCTAAATGGTTAATATTATCATAATAAAGGAGGAGCACTATTTCTAATCTGTAGAAAGTAGATACTATGGATGTTATTGCAATATCCAGTGCTTCATGTGATCAAAGTCCCATGCCTTGGGTGTGCCCTGGTTTGATGAAGTACACAGGATAATCTAATTAAAAGCACATTTTATTAAGAATGGGTGTGTTTGTGTGCATTTAAGTTAAATCAGCTAGTCTTCATCAGAATGTCAGTTTGTAATTAAATGTAAGGAATAAAACTATCTCTCTGCAGTCCTTCCTTCTAATAAATGCATGCAATGGCAGGGTGATATATGAATAAAATGCTTAGCAGTCCTAAGTGTGATCACATTTTAGCCACAGTTCCCCTTCCCACAAATAAGTCCACTATATCATATTTTGTGCCTGGTGTGTAGTTACAGTACAGTGGTTCTTCTACTGAGAATACAGAAATAAAGCATTTCACCTGGGTTTTATAGGTTCATAGCGAGAACCAGGCTATCATCTCTTTACTTTATGGTAAATAAAGGAATTAATCCTACAATAACCCACAACATCAGTGGCCTAAGAGGCTACTTGTAGGTATCAAATTAGATTAATTGGCTTAAAGTCTCGCTACCTGTACATCTGGCAAATTATTTTAGCAACCCAGTTACATTATGTAATGTGGCTTGCAGCCAGGATATATGACAACATATTTAAATGGATTTATATTACAAACCCCCAGAGTCATTTATAGCCATTTAATGCACCTTGCCAAACTGAACAGCTGAGATATGAATTGTGCCATGTTAAGTACAGACTTTCAGAGCCGTTGCTTCACTTAATAGTTTAATAACAACATTTCTTCATTATTTTGCTTTCTAGGCCACAACGCTGACTAATAGTTCTTCAGTGACTTTTTGGCATATAAATTGTATTTAAAGACCAAACAGGAAGCTTGATAGTAAATGTGATTAATGAAAGCATTGGTGTCAGGTAAGCACACACAGTTCAGTTTTTAAAATGTGAAGAATGGCAGGTGTGCTAACTAGCTTGCTTGGATTAATTCTGTATTTTTATTAAATCACTTCTGCAGCATTGCCTGCAAATTACATAACTTCTTTGGCAAGGCTATATATAAGCTACCAAAGGAGTGGAAGTTCACATTTGTACTGTGGTAGCAGTATTTTGTTAACCATTTTTGTTTGTTTTCCAAAAGTTATCACTCTAAGATTCTCTTTAAGTCAATCAGATTCAAGAAGTACATTCCCGCATTCTCTTTTCTGCTGTTATTCAGCAGTATCCACTTTTCTTATCCACAAAATGAAGTACAAACCAGTTATAAAAATGTATCTGCAAACAGACCAGTACTAGAATCAGCACATTCAGTTCTGCTCTATTAAGTACTCTCACATTTGGATTCTTGTACCAAGTTTCTTAGATGCATGAAGAGCACCAGCCATCAACAGCTACCACTCACAAAACTTATCAGGATGGGTTTCAACTTCCTCACCCCCCCACCCGTCCACTAGCTTTAATAATCTGGCTTCTGTCAATATCACAGTTTGATTTGACTTTTTAATCAATCTGTTTATCACAAATCTACTGTTCTTTAAATTCCTCCTACTAGACATCCCTTATTCTGTTCTTACTGCGAATTAAAGGCTTACAGGTTGATCTGTAAGCCTTTAACTCGCATGAGACAGATAAGTAGTAACAAGTGGCAATAAAGAATTGCACTGGAGGAACAGATGGGAGTTTTCTTAGGTGAGTATTTATGGAAAGCCCCTAGGATGCTAGTGATAATGTACAACTATACTGACATTTAGTGAGGAACACGCAAGCATGATATCATGCAGGCATTCTGCAAAGCATCTATCAGGGGGATTGACTAGGCTGCAAGGCCTATTCATGGCACATGTGACAGTGGTGTCAGGTGAAGAGATATAGTGCCTGATAACACATCCTCCATTACGGTAATGAGAAAATTGGCCAGCAAACCTGAACCCCCCACACACACACACACACACACACACACACACACACACACACACACACACACACACACACACACACACACACACACACACACACACACACACACACATACACTTTTGCTACTAATTCAGGGCTTGGATCACTTTATAGTTTCCAGACAGCAACTAAATAAGATAGAGATATTGTGGATGTGGCTAACCTCCATAACACCTGCATTCAAGCTGAACTTTCTAGAACGAAAAGTTACCACATTACATACAACTTCCTTTATCTAGCTCATTAACATTTAAAATATATATAAATAATTAACTGATTATCTGTCTATCTGTCTAAATGTCTGTCTCAGGGATTTAGTGGCCGATCTAACACCCAGTGCCATTCTTGATCTTGCATCAATCATCTTATAGCAAAAAAAGTCCATTCCAATTTGTCTCTAAAAAAACTCTTGAGCCAGCCCAGTCAGGTCCTATTTTTGCAGCCCTCAACTACAAGTTGAAGAGAGAAAAAAGAAATAAAGAAAAGCCACTTGCTACAACTTATACCGCTGACGATGCACTGAAGTACTTAAGTCCTGATAAGAAAAGCAGTATCAAAATTTGTTTCTGTAGCGGCACAGAAATGAATGCCACACTGTCGGTCGATAAGGAGCTCCCCCCAACATCTTGCACTCTGGGCAGCTGCCTCCTTCACCACACACTAGTTAAGCTTCTGTATCAATCTATCTAT
>NC_056728.1:1112256334-1112336334 GCF_019279795.1 Protopterus annectens
GGGCAATATAAACTACACCTATGGTCTTACAATTCCATTTACAGTTGTTACTGATAATTCTAGGATATAGCATTATAGATATATTTACACAGTCATACATGTATTTGCATTGTGCACAACTACCACATTTAATTCCATGTGATTTGCATTCCTTATGTGGTCTCTCTACTATGTTCTTTATATTCATATTACTTTTGTATAAAAGCTTTAAAGTGGAAGGAATAATAATTTGGTTAGCAAATAATTCTCTAACTAGGTTCCAGTTTTTAGTAATAAGATTCCTAATACTTATACTTTGATTAGTGTGTGCTATAATAAAGGCCTTATCAAAACCTTATCCACCCTTTTGTTAGCCGTGGATATAAGTATACTATCTTTAAGGATAGTTTTTTATCTAATGCTTCTATCCCATATCATGTTCTTCATAATAGTGTTGATCAAATTAGAAGGCATGTCCCTAACCAGAAACATCATCTTAAGTTTTTCACATCCTCTCAAAAATTAGGCTTCTTCAGACACCTGTAGAACAGAGCACGTGTGTATAACTTTAAGAAGAATTTCCAAGTGTAGGCATGTGCATATAAATAGGGAGCACATGCAGGCAGCAGTGCCATTTTGAGAGAACAGCCAGAGTGTTAACATGTATGAGTGTAGTAGTCAGTCTATTTATAGGTTTATTTAAATTCAAGTTACTAAGACTCATTCCTGATGTGTTTGGATGTAATAAAGATGCTTGAACTGAACTCACAACTGTTCATTTGTTTTATCCTGACCAGCGAGCGACATGGTGTCAGAACCTGGATTAAGAGTACAACTCCTTCAAACCATGAGGTGCAGAGTTGACAGTGAAGGTATATTGAGCAGGTTAGGTGATTCAGTGCTCAAAAGATCAAAAAGGCCAGAAACAAATTTCAGGTAACCAAAACTTGCACAAATGATTTATTTTGCAAAGTAAATGGTATGGAGCATTTGTAAGGCACAAAATGCATTATTAATCAAACTAGTAGCACAAAATGCATTGGTAATTAAAAGAAAGGCACAAAATGCATTATTAATTAAACAAAGTATTCAAAACCACAATATTTGATAAAACTATCAGAAATGCTTATATGGGCTCTGAATTAACTACGGTTTGCATAACAAGCATGTTTAAAGTAAAACAAGCACAAGAAAAGTATAATGAGCATGATAAGAGGCTAAATGGGCATAACAAGTACAATAAAAAGGCAAAATAAGCTTAAAGAGCAAGGCAACTGCATGTTTTTAATAACAGACCATATTTTGGCATCAACTACTATTTCACATTGACCAAAACCATTCAAAGTATAACTAGAGTTGCTCAAAGTATCTCAGAGTGTGCAAAGTGTTTGCAGAGTGTGTGCTTTATTACGGTAAAATTATTTCAAAGAGTTTGCTGTGTGCAAAGACCAGTTATTTTTCAAAGTGCAGTCAAGTGCAGCCATTTTGATAAGTTTCGTGTGCTGTGTACATTTATTCTCAGAGTCTGTCATTTCAAAGAGATTCTTACACTCTACAGAGTTATTTCACAAAGTATAGCCATTTTGAAAGGTTCTTGTGCTGTATACAGTTTATTTGCAAAGTGCATTCATTTTGGAGTGTTTCTTACTCTGAACTTCTGCTGTGTACAGTTTGTTCAGAAAGTACAGTCATTTTAAAGTATTTTTTAAACTGATGAGTAATTTTGCAAAATACAGTGATTTTAAAGTGTTCTTGTGCTATGGGGACTTATTTGGCAAAGTGCAATTATTTCAGAGTCTATTATGCTATTGGGCATAATTACAAGTTCTGGCATAAAGTTCTGATAGATATATATGTGTGTGTGTATTTGCATACATAATTTCAAGCACCTTCACTACTGTGTGTCGATATGGCAGAGGCATTTTGCAGACCCAGTCCACTTGTGCTTGATCATAATATTGCAGAGAATTGAAGAGTATTTGAGCAGGAATACAATTTTTTCATACAAGCAGATTTTTCTGACAAAGATGCACGTATGAGGGCATTTATTTTGTTTAACTTAGCTGGGTCAGAAGCTATTGAAAGAGAGCATTCATTTGTGTATGCACCAGCAGTATATGCAGGAGAAGGGGAAACCACCATATTGTTGTACCTGCTGAATCAAGAGAGGACCCTGAGTGCTTGAAACATAAATTTAGAGAAATGTGCAACTCCCAGACAAATGTTACATTAGAGAGGCACCTATTTTATACAAGGGACCAAAAGCCAGGTGAAACTTTTGCAGTTTTTATATCATTGACTTTGGAAATAAGGCTAAAACATTCAGATTTGATGATGTGAAAGATGAATTAATAAAGGGCAGGCTTGTGATTGGTATTAATAGTGCTGCAGTGAGAAAGATTTTGCTTTGTGACAGTGATTTAATGTTGAGCTAAGCTATAGAGATTGTCAAATACATGAGCTCAGAGAAAGGCACATAAGTATACTTGCAAGTGATAAGAGCATGGTTTCAGCAGTTAGACAAGATGGTGCAGCAAGGTGTGATTTGTCCAGTCACAGAACCAACAGAGTGGGTGTCTTCCATGGTAGTTGCTCATAAGAAAAGCTTGGATGAAATCAGAATATGCATTGATCCTAGAGACTTGAACAAGGCATTATAGAGACCTCTTCATTCTATGCGTACCATTGAGGAGGTTGCCACTCTTATGCCAAATGCCACTGTTTTTTTTTCTGTCTTGGATGCAAAGAGTTCATTTTGGCAAGTAATGCTGAATCGCACATCTTCACTGCTGATTACATTTGGCACATAATTTGATAGATACAAATTTCTCATAATGTCTTTTGGAATAAATTCTGCCAGTGAAGTCTTTCAGTGTGCAATGGAGCACATTTTTTTAAGTTATCCATGTGCTATAATAGTGGATGATTTACTGGGTGGAGGTAATGGAGAAAAAGAGCATGAAAGAAACCTCAGGAAATTTCTGGACAGAGCACGTGAAGTGAACTTGAAGCTCAATCCTCTGAAATGTAAATTCAGGCTACCAGAAGTTACTTATATAGGTAATTTATTTACCAGCACAGGATTATGACCAGACCCTTCCAAACAAGCAGCAAGTCTTGAGATGCCAGCCCCCACACATGGTATGGTTAACTATTTGGGCAAATTTATCCCTGACTTTAGTGAGTTATCAGCGGCTTTAAGAGAGCTGATGTGCAAAGATTTTGCCTGGTCATGGTTTCTACAACACTAGAGAGCACTTGATAACCTCAAACAGCAAATTGCCAACCCACCTATATTACGATACTATGATGTCCTGTGATGCTTCAAAGTTCAGTCTTGGAGCAGTTATTCTTCAGTCGGGCAGACCTGTTGCCTATGCATCTAGAACTCTTACCCAAACTGAGATGCAATATGCTCAAATTGAGAAGGAACTTTTGGCAATTGTGTTTGCATGTTTGAAGTTCCATGATTATATTTATGGCCGAGCTATCCAAGTCGAAACTGATCATCAACCTGTAGTCACTATTTTAAAAAAGCTTATGCATACTACTTCAGCAATACTACAAAGAATGATGCTCAGGTTACAAAAGTATAATTTCAAAATGATCTACACAAAAAGCAGACTTCTTTATCTGTCTGATAACTTATCCAGATTGTTCAGAAATACCACAGAACAGCTTGATGCAGAGAATTTTGACTTTGATGTCATGGAAGTGCATAACTAACTTTTCTACCATGAGACTTGATGACCTAGATCATACAAAGACTGATCCAGTTTTGCAGATGTTCAAGCACTTCATCAATGTTGGATGGCCGTCAAAGACGTGCAACTTTATTTTCCATATAGAGATGAGATGCTGATGGAAGAGGGTATCATTTTCAAAGGTCACAATGTTATTGCTCCTACTTCTGTACAACATGAATACAGTCAGATTTTGTATCGTGGCCACCCAGGTTCTGAAGCTACCAAAAGAAGGGCAAGAGGACTTGTATTTTGGCCTTCTCTGTCGAAAGAGATTGAAAAAGTGCTTTCATCTTGTTCAGCATGTAATAGAAGTAAACCACATTTGCCAAAAGAGCCACTTCACCTAAGCCAGATTCCTAAACTACCTTGGTCAACAGTAGCCACTGACATATTTGAGTAGAATAATCAGCATTACTTAGTGTTGGTGGACTCTTATTCAAACTGGTTTGAGATCGATTTGCTACCTAACCTAACGCGCAATGCTATTATTACCAAGCTGAAACATAATTTCTCAGTCCATGGTAGTCCACACAAAGTTATTTCTGACAATGGTACCCAGTTTATCAGTGAATTGTTCCAGAAATTTGCAAAAGAGTGGGACTTTATCCATGTTAGTAGTAGTCTAGAATACTCACAGTCAAATGGCCTTACTGAATGTGCAAGTACAGACTGCAAAGCAATTACTAGAAAGGGCAAAATGTGATAATACTGATATCTTCTTGAATTAGCTTAATCTCAGAAATATACCCCATGGCAACCAAGCCTGCTCAGTGACTTCTATCTAGGCAAACCAAAACAACCTTTCCTATCACTTCTAGTTTGTTGGTGCCTAATGCTAAAAACAACAGAGTAATCAAAGCTCAACTCTTTAAGAAGTGTTCCTTTCAGAAATCCAGCTATGATAAAACAAGCAGATTTCTTTGTCCATTGAAAGAAGTCGAGACAGTGAGGATGCAAATGACAAAAGGCTTTGATCAAATTGGTCAAGTGAGAGGCCTATGTGGTGAGCTGAGATCCTACTTAGTGGAATCTGAGGGTATAGAATACAGGAGAAAACACAGGCATCTTCTTCCTGTGTCTGAAATGATATCGCAGCAGCATACCTGTGATACAGACTCTAGATCTCAGAGCACCCCTGACAGTGTTCATATTGAAGAACATGTCTCCGTATCTGTGATGGTCGTGCCCTGGCCCAGCAATCAAGGAGCCTCAATCCTCATCACTAACACCAGGGAGGGTGTCTCATATAAGAGGAAATTATAACAAATACACACAGTACAGTACAATTTCCCTTAAGTGCATACAGAGATCACAATCAGTCTGGGGCTGGTTGCTCCCTTGCTCTCCAGGTCCCCAATAAGACTCCCCACTGGCATAGCTATAGGGCCCAGATCCCAGCCTAGCTGGCAAGTTAACCTCCAGTCTCCTTTCCATCCAACCAGTGCTTCACGCCCCTGCCCAAGTAGCTGACACACACACACACACACACACACACACACACACACACACACACACACACACACACACACACACACACTTTGAGATAAGTATTTATACAACTTCACATACACTCCTGGGAAAGGCTGTCACAGATTCTCCAGCTGTACCCCTTTACCCAGACTATATGGTAGTAATCACTGCCACCACCAGCTAATAATTATCAGCTACCCAAAGGCCCTTAAAAGGGTGTCCAATTATTACTGTGCAATATTATTATCCAATTGGTAGTACAGCCCAGGGCTAAAGCTATAGTATTGGCTTTGTACAATAAACTCTATAAATATGCAATGTACTCAGAGCTTAACTTCTCTACATAAACCAGCCACAGGTAAAAATGTTTTTAAAATATTTAATAATAAATAATTAAAACACAAGACAATACTACTACACCATTGCTCTATTCAAGAGTTCAGAGATCACACAGAAACTTAAAATAAATCAGTAGTAAAGTTCTGACATAACAAAAAAACACTTAGTCTAACTTTCTTCTAATTTCCTAGCTATTACTAAAAGAAAACATACTTCTAAAATAACTTACTTAGCAAAACAGGCAGAGTGCTGATGAGATGGCTATCAAGACAAAAATACTTAACAATCTCTGGTTCTCAATGTTTAAATTGAAACTCCAGTTCTGATAAACGTTACAATATCTTTTTCACCCTTCCTGGAGTTCCCAGGCTACACATTAACTGCATTTACATTCTTTTACACTTAGAGCAATAAAGGACATTCCGCATGTAAATTCTGGTCATTAACTTTAGCCTTAAAACAATAGTCAGGATGCTTACTCCAGACTCATCAACTCCAAATTCCAACTTCAAAGGAACAGACAAAACATAATTTTAATTTCAAAGAACATTTAAAATGCTTGGCTTAGTTTTCCTTACAGCAGATGGCAATGTTGCTACAATCCTGAAGTTCACATTTTACAGTTTTTCTTTCATTTAAGAAACAAGCCTGTATTTTACATTTATATTTACAAATGAGAGAATTATCTATAAAATTCTATCTGGCTAGGCTGGCTTCACCCTTCTCTACCAGTCTTCACAGTATCTATTCCCATTTCTGATTATGTCCCAGATGTCCCCAAAGTTGAACATTCCTTGAAGGCACTCTCCATTGCTAGATCCAATTCTGATTTTTATGTTGCATGATCAGGTCATATTTCTAGACCTAGTGTAAAATACACAGCAACCTGGACATGATTGTTTTATATGTGTGTTTAATTTTGTATGACTGCATGTCAAAAAATTAGTTCTGTATAACTGTATGTGAAGAGATCATTTATGTGTAATTGCATGTCAATGAATACTGTAATTTGATATGTGATCTATTTCTCAAAGAGGAAGGCTGTAGAACAGAGTATGTGTGTGTGTGTGTGTGTAACTTTAAGAAGCATTTCCAAGTGTAGGCACATGCATATAAACAGCGAGCACGTGCAGGCAGCAGTGCCATTTTGAGAGAACAGCCAGAGTGTTAACATGTATGAGTGTAGTAGTCAGTCTGTTTATAAGTTTATTTAAGTTTAAGTTATTAAGCCTCAATCCAGATGTGGTTGTGTGTAATAAAGCTGCTTGAACTGAACCCACAACTGTTCGTCTGTTTTATCCTGAGCAGACGAACTGCACACCATTCTACTAAGCCTACCAAATTACCTTTAATGAGGCTCTTCATTTGCCACAATGGATGCTGACTCATGAAATGCAAACAACTGTTCAAAAAGGTAGGTTTACAAAAGATGGTGGACTCAAAAGTGTGTCTTTGTATGTCATTATAGATGGTAATGTCAAAATAATCTATCACCATATTGTTTGTGGCGGAAGTAAATTCTAAAAAAGGGCTAGTGTTATTCATGTACTTAATAAAATCATTCTGTCTACCTGAGCAAATCATTCTAATCTGTGACTTGGAGTGTAAAGCTGTTACTACTTAATGACATGATTACTGAATGTAGAGAGAGACCTTGTTTCTATGTCTGCTTTGCTTACCCTGGGATCCCTGAAATTCATTTGTAAATTAAAATCTTTGTACTTACGCAAGGTTCCTCTAAGTGTAAAAGAGCCTGCTTGCCTATGTCTGTTGAGGAAATTGTACTACCATGAAGTGACCTTACTGACCAGGTGTACTGTAATAACAATGGGATTTATTTGGGCTAAAGGTACTGTGGCTAGCTCTAAAATAGAATAATTAATTAAAGGGCTTGTGAACACCTGAAAACATGAGAGAAAATAATGCAGTTGTTACTGCAGCTACTAAACAACTGCTAACGCTTGTTGAAACTGGTAGAGTCTTACAAAAAATGTCTGCAACTGCTGGACAATATGTGGTCAGCCTGTGACAATAACCTCCGATGGCTTACCTATGGTCCATTGATGGGTTTGCTGTTGAGGAACTTTAATTTGTAGATTAAATATCTAGGGAGTTTCATTGCAATGTTGTGTGACTGTGGCAATTATTTTTGAGGGGTTACCTGTTTCTTCACTGTGATGTGACTATAGAGATGTTATATTTAATTTAGGGTGGTATGGGAGCCCAATTTTTTTCTGTTTTTTTTTTTTTTGTTTTTTGACCACCCTTTTTGGTTTCTACCTTTTGGTAAACTATGGGATGCAAAACTGCTTTGATCACTCATAGATGAACCACTTGCTGCAGTTCAACAAGCAGTCTCCACTATAGTGAGCCAACCAATAAGAACCATGGGAGCCTCAAAATCTGCTAACTCTTTGAAGATGCTTGCTTTCATTGATAATGTGGAAGCATAGTCATGGCATTCGATATGCAGAGAGGGAGTCCTGGCACCAAACTATGTGAATCAGACGATATGCAGAGAGGGAGACCTGACACCAAACTATGTGAATCAGACGATATGCAGAGAGGGAGACCAGGCACCAAACTATGTGAATCAGATGATATTCAGAGAGGGAGACCTGACACCAAACTATGTGAATCAGATGATATACAGAGAGGGAGACCCGGCAACAAACTATGTGAATTAGATGATATGCAGAGAGGGGGACCTGGCACCAAACCATGTGAATCAGATGATATGCAGAGAGGGAGACCTGGCACCAAACTATGTGAATCAGATGATATGCAGAGAGGGAGACCAGGCACCAAACTATGTGAATCAGATGATAGGCAAAGAGGCAGACCTGGCACCAAACTATGTGAATCAAACAATATGCAGAGAGGGAGACCTGGTGCCAAACTATGTGAATAAGACAATATGCAGAGAGGGCGACCTGGCACCAAACTATGTGAATCAGACGATATGCAGAGAGGGGGACCTGGCACCAAACTATGTGAATCAGATGATATGCAGAGAGGAAGACCTGGCACAAAACCATGTGAATCTGATGATTTGCAGAGAGGGAAACCTGGCACCAAACTATGTGAATCAGACAATATGCAGAGAGGGAGACCTGGCACCAAACTATGTAAATCAGACGATATGCAGAGATGGAGACCTGGCACCAAACTATGTGAATCAGACGGTATGCAGAGATGGAGACCTGGCACCAAACTATGTGAATCAGACGATATGCAGAGAGGGAGACCTGGCACAAAACTATGTGAATCAGACGGTATGCAGAGATGGAGACCTGGCACCAAACTATGTGAATCAGATGGTATGCAGAGATGGAGACCTGGCACCAAACTATGTGAATCAGACGGTATGCAGAGATGGAGACCTGGCACCAAACTATGTGAATCAGACGATATGCAGAGAGGGAGACCTGGCACAAAACTATGTGAATCCAATGATTTGCAGAGAGGGAGACCTGGCACCAAACTATGTGAATCAGACGATATGCAGAGAGGGGGACCTGGCACCAAACTATGTGAATCAGACGGTATGCATAGATGGAGACCTGCCACCAAACTATGTGAATGAGATGATATGCAGAGAGGGAGACCAGACACAAAACTATGTGAATCAGATAATATGCAGAGAGGGAGACCTGGCACCAAACTATAGGAATCAGACAATATGCAGAGTGGGCGACCTGGCACCAAACTATGTGAATCAGATGATATGCAGAGAGGGAGACCTGCCACCAAACTATGTGAATGAGATGATATGCAGAGAGGGAGACCTGGCACAAAACTATGTGAATCAGATGATATGCAGAGAGGGCGACCTGGCACCAAACTATGTGAATCAGACGATATGCAGAGAGGGGGACTTGGCACCAAACTATGTGAATCAGATGATATGCAGAGATGAAGACCTGGCACCAAACTATGTGAATCAGGAGATATACAGAGAGGGAAACCTGGCACCAAACTATGTGAATCAGACAATATGCATGGAGACCTGGCACCAAACTATGTAAATTAGATGATATGCAGAGAGGGAGACCTGGCACCAAACTATATGAATCAGACAATATGCAGAGAGGGAGACCCTGCACCAAACTATGTGAATCAGATGACATGCAGAGAGAGAGACCTGACACCAAACTATGTTAATCAGAATACTTTATTGTTGGTTAACTGGAGAAGTCTTCCAGGTGTATATATGTACTTGAAGGGGAAAGATATCCAGAGTTATCAGAACCTAAAAAAATCCCCAGGGCTGGGCTTTATCTGAGGTCCAAGTGCACAGATTTTACAAGATGATATTCATTATGTGCAGACAGCTAAGGTCACAAATGTCTGATTTAGTGCATGTTCTAATGTCATGGTTAGAACTTGATATAATTAATGTAAGTATTATTTTAGTGGATGTAACTGTGGCCAGAAGTAATAGGGAACTTCATAGTAGTGAATTTCAAGGTAACATTAAGTCCTCTGGAAAAATGGCTGCCTTACATAAACATTTATTATTGTATGAACATAACAAACTCTACCTGCAGCCTTTCAAGGTCAACAGTAAGTCATTACCAAAATTTGTGGCTGTTCTTGCTAACAAGCAACATAAAATACCATTTAAAGTAAATTGCTTTAAATGTGCTAAGAAAACACATATAGTTGTGTCCAGTCAAAAACAGTAATATTGTACCTGTAAACCATAATCAACATGTTATTAACTAAGCTATATCTGAGTATTTGCCCAAGGAATGTGATAATGCTGAATTGCTAAATACTAGAGCTTTGAAAGTAGATTTCAGTCATTGTGGTGTTATTTCTGAAATGTAAGGTTACTGTAGATTGAAAAGTATGGCGAGGATTATTAGACTTGGGGAGTGTTATTCCCCTTATTAGAACACAATATACGTGTAAGCACAAAATTACAGATAAACCGAAAATTGAAGTAGCTTGCATGCATGTAGATAAGAAAGAACACTCCGTAACTCAAGTAGAGATGCATTTTTTTCTAGATAACGCACTACACCCAGTGGCTTTGGTGACTTGTTTAACTTATGGTAATTGTGGAAAGTCAGTAATTTCCACAATTAAAAAAACTCTGTAAACTGGGGGGGGGGGGGGGGGTCGTGTTTTGCCAGAGACACACAACTGCAGTATAGGTAGAGCGGTGGAATTACAAACCTCAAAAGGTACTCAGGTATGGGTCTGGATGGAAGAAATTGGCAAATCTAATACTAAGACCAATCAAAAGCCTCCAAGCCTCCAGCAGATAAGGCTACAAAACAAGGCAGAATAGAGTCTGCCAAGGAAGGGTTCACACTTACATTTATGCCATAAGAGGCTCAGGAAGTTAGAATAATGAAGGAGATCAGTATAGAAACTAAGGAAGAAGAGCCTATAGTAGCAACTCAGGAGGAAGCAGACGACTGTCATGCTAAATAAAAAGATAGGAAAGAAGCTGACTAACTAAATGTTCTTAGGTTCATAGGTTTAGCTACCAAGGTCTTTAAACGCCTAACCATGTGAACCAATCTAATTATGTCCCAGAGTTCCCTGGACACCTATATGGTTGGGTGTGCTAGTAAAGAGGTAGATAAGGGTTATTTGTGTGGGGGCTATGTTAGTTGGTGATTAACTTACTGTCGACCTCTTTCCATCAGAGACATGGGGGCCAGACATACCACAGGAATCCTTTGAGACACATATCAATCCCTTTGTTTAGAAGCTGTGCTTTCTTACAACAATGGACACATGTTGGTCAAAAGTTAGTTCACTGTCTACCTAAGTTTCCAAATCTCAAACACCTGGGTCAGCTCTTAGGGGCATATTGTATACATTTCTCTTGTACCTTGGTTTAGCACCTATCATTAATTCTGCCCTTACAGGAATTGCAGTGGAATATCACCACATTATTGCTAATTACAAGTCTCCATCAGTTTTTCCCACTCACACAATATATACTTAAATCATCTGGAAATTATATCTATTAAGCCTAACATACTCATCTTAGGAGGCTTCAATTACTAGTCCATCAAATGGCAAACCAATGCAATTGACAGCAAATATGCACAGAGATTCCTGAACTTTGTTAACATCAATTCCCTGAACCAAACTGTCCTCTCCCCTATTGGAGGTGCAAATAATCTAGTCCTTGTTCTTAGCCTGTAGCCCAGCATGTGGCACATCCCCTCTGATCAAGTCCAACCACTAGGCTGTTACCTTCTTTTTCCTTTAAACTAGTTTCACCATACATATGAACCTCACTTAATTCAGAGAGCACTACAGAGCCAACCTCTACTTGTTTTCTGACAACCTGTAAAATTCAAACGTTCTACAATTATCCAATGTTGGCAGTAGGGACAAGTCTGCAGCAAAAATTGCAAGATGCACCTCAGAATTTTAGTCATATCTAAACAGCTGTATTGAGATGACTGTCCCTATTTAACACATGTATAGTGCAAGTCTTACATAAACAGACCTTATAATAAGAGTAAAAAACATTTACTGTATATAATAAACCTACTTCCTACCATCATAATCAGGAGGATCTAAACCTGGTCAGAAAAGATCTCAAATGCACCATTAGTATAAGTGTAAGGCAATCTGTGAACTAAAACTTGTATCCCTTTCAATGATAATCATAAGGCATTTTAACTATATCAGGAAATTCAGAGGTAACACCCAACATTGCAATGGCTGCTCTCTGATGATACCACTTATTCTGATCCAGAGTTCATAACCCATGTCTTAGTTGCCAAATTCAGCTCTAATCTCATCCCATTCACATGTCTCTGGATTCCTCCTTTACCAAAACTACACCTCAGCAATAATCACTTTAGACCAAGTCCTGTCTGCACTAGTCAAAACCAAAATCACTAGCTCTATCAATGCCAACAACATGTCTGGCTGTCTTCTTGTCACTGCAAAACACAGCTTCCTGAACTTATTCAACTATAACCTTTCTACTGACTATGTATGATGTCTGGAGAACTGCCTTAATGGTCCACTGCACAAGGACAGCTTCACCACAGATCCTGAGAACTCTAGACTTATCATTCTCACAACTATCATTTGCAGAGCCTTGGGATTCCTCATATCTGAACTCATGAGTATATAAATGACCCTTAATCATTTATTCCCAATAAATTTAGTTTTGTGAATGATAAAGCCTATCTAGTCAATCTAGTTGAATTATTTGAAAGAATTGATGAAGCCAACAACATGGCTTAATCTGGCTACACTCTATATCAGGACTTAGTAAAGGCCTTTGGTATAATCCCCTTTCTGGTATTATTACTGACAAGCTCTACTATCTAAACATTAGCCCCTACATCATCTGCTAGATAGCCAACTGAATCATGAATAGAACAAGCTCAGTGAGGGTTCGAGGTAACTTTTCCATACAATAAAACATCACAAATATCCCACAGGTCTAAGTCCTGGATCACCATCCTCTTTGCCATCTATTTCTCTAATGCAAAAGTGGACATCAAATGCCTATGGCTAACCATATTTGTTGATAACTGTAAAATGTGTGTCATTATTAACTCCACTGTTGACACTCAGATACTGCAAGAAGGCCTTGACTTCGTCAGCACCTGGTGTACTGACCATAGAATCAAGCTAAGTGCCAAAAATGTGGGATGATTTCATTTAGGAAGCAAGACTATCCAAATATATATTACATAATAACACCCTTCTTAAAAGTGGTATAGTCATCACAGAACCTGAAACATTTTTTAAGAGAGAGCTATACTTTGACTACCATATATCATTTCTAGTCAGAAAACATTTTAACCTTATTCAGTAAATTAATAAAGGCATTTCTTCTAGACCAAAAGAAGTCATTTTTCCCTCTGTGGGTCCATCATTAGACCCTTCCGAGAATAGAATGCCACTTCAGCATGTATGTTTCTAAATACCTTACCTAACTCAAAGGAACCCAGTGATTCCTAATTTACAACAAATCACAGAACTACACTCCCTCAGCTACACAGATTGATTAAAAGCTCAACCACATTACTTAGCCTCCTACAGGATTTGACGTGGAGACCTTTTCTTAGCATTTCATGTTATTTAAGACCTTATCTTAATTTATCCCCTTCCCCTTCAGAAGATTCTTACTACCAGGAGTAACTAATCTAAAATTTTCAGTCTTCATTATAACATAATTGAGACCCAGTGGTGTTACGTAACCTCTACCTATGGAATATACATACTTCCCTGGCCTGTCAGAAATCTAATCCATTAACCACCTTTAAAACCAGTCTTGATGACTGGATGGATATTTACAAACTTACACCTGGGGTGAGTAGTATGGCTCTCCTTGAGCAAGGTTATCTTATCTATTTCTAAGATTACTGGTTTGCACTGTCTAGGCTTCTCAGTGGTCATCCAATCCATCTACCTAATAATTATATGAGCCTATGAACCTATTTGATGTTGCATCATTTTTTTTTCATATGGTCAGGCCAAGCACATTATGTACTGAAATATTTGAAGAAAGGTAGACAACATGTGTGTTACAAGGTAATATCATCTGATATTACATAATCAGGTATTTGTCAATGCTGAGTTTCGGCTTGCACTGAAGTTGGATTGGAGTAGTAGTCCATAAAATGGTGCATTGTTTACTGCCTAGTTTTATAAACTAACAAAATTCATACCTCACAAGGGCAGAAATGTGAAAAACCAGAATAAGGTAGAGCCGCGGTGGTACAGCGGTAGTGTTGTTGCCTCACAGCAAAAGGTTCTCCTGTTCGATTCTCGGCTGGAGTGCCTTCTGTGTGGAGTCTGCATGTCCTCCCTGCGGTCGAGTGGCCTCCGAAAGACATGTGTGAATGGGCGTGCCTTCGCTGAAGGTTGGGCGTCGGGCTGGCAACTCAGCACCATAAAAAAAATCTACTGCCAATCATTAGTGGACCGGAGTTCCGCTGTGGCGACCCCTAACCAGGAAAAGCCAAAAAGACAAACAACATTTTACCTTCAATAATACATTCTGAATTCACCAAAAGATTACAGTTTTAATTTCTACTTGCCAAATACCTTATTGTGACTTGATTTATTGAGCACACATCTTTTATCATTATCCTAGAACTTAATTCCAGTGCAAGTCAGCATTTGACATTGACTAATTAAATGCTTACTTATGTTTTCAAATGGAAAGTCTTACTGATGTAAATGTGAAAATTGCCACTGACAAAACATCATTGTAGTAGAATGGAATGTCTTACTTTTGTAGTACTTTCCCATTATCATCATCAGCAGCAGCAACAGCAGTTTCAACATGGGGTCAGAGTATCTCATGAATTGTTGCCACCTCTCATAATTCAATTCCTCTCTTCTACCTTTTTTTACAATCAGCAGGTTATCTCTCACACAGTCCATCTTTCTCTTTGCTGGACATCCACATTCCCACTTGTCTTCTTCTTGCCTCTCCCAAATCTTTTTCACTAAATCATCTGCTTTCATGAACATGTGCATGAACCACCATAATCTGTTCTCTTTGACCTTCTCTGTAATTGGATATACTTTGCCTCTGATGTCATCATGTCTTAATTTGTCCCACAGTGTGCATCATATCACTCATCTCAGACACTTCATCTCCATCACCTTTCATTTCCTTAATAGCTCTGCCTTCATTGCCCAGGTTTCTGTACCATATAGAAGTACTAGTCACACCACCAATTTGTACATCTTACTTTTCAGCATTCTTCTGACACACACTATGATACTTTGAGCTAGTTGGCTACAGCCCTGCAGATTATAAATTTGACCTCGTCAATAAGATTTCTCTTCTCAACAACTCCTCTCAGATACTTGAAGCTATTAACCTGTTCCACTATTTTGCCTTCTGTCTCAATTTTCAGCTTTTTCTGATTACCCCTATTAGCTGCCATCACCACTGTCTTATCTATACTTAGTTTCATCCCATGTGCCTTCAGTTTTGCATTCCATTCCCCTATCCTTTACTGAAGTTCTTCCTTAGAGTCTGCCTGTAATGCTACATTGTCTGCATACAACAAGGTTTTTTATCTGTCCCCACCAAGCTGTTTGCTAATGTAGTCCATCACTAGTATGAAAAGCAGTGGGCTCAGAGATGAGCCCTGATACACACTGACTCCTGTTGCGAGCCCCTCTATGAGACCAAATGGTGTTTGTACTTGAGTCACTGGATCCTTATACATAGCTTGTACTAATTCTACCAATGTTTCTGGGACCTCAAACTAAGCCAGGTCTGCCCAAATCAGCTTTCTTGGGACCTCGTCATATGTTTTATTCAAGTCTTGGAATGTCCAGTTGGACTCTTTTCTCATCTCCAGCTTTTTCCCAACTATCTGTCTCACTGCAAACATCGAATTGGTTGTGCAGCATCCTGTCCTGAATGCAAACTGCTCACCTCCCACCTTACATTCTAGTACTATGTGTATTTGTTTATTAATCATCCTCTCCAGAACATTCATGCAGTGTGATCGGAGTTTGATACCTTTCTACTGCCCACAGTTGTGGTTGCCCTCTTTGTTCTTGTACATTGGCACTAGAATGCTTATTCTCCAAATAATGAGTAAAATAAAATAAGTATAAATAAATAAATGAATTAATAATTAGAATAGAGCAATATAGTGTCATTTTAAGGGATGCAATTATATTCTGAGTAACACCATATAAATAAACAGAAACAACTGTCGCAGAGTGAATCCAGACATATACTGCACTATACAAAATGAACCAGCTTACAGTGACAAAGAAAAGCTGGGGTCATTGTTTAGTGATTGAATGGTAAGTTTGTCAAATGGCTTTTCATCAACAATGTACCATCGATCATGCATTTCAATGAAAATTACCTCATCAAAATGTCAGTCAACCCACATACACAAAACACCACCAGCTACGTATTGGAGGGCCGTTCACCAAACCTGCTCATGTGGGGGGGGGCTGCACCCCCAACACCCACCTCTAATTATATATACAAACTCCAAAATTGCACTACAGCAGGGAAAGGGCAAATATCATAATTTGCCTGTAGAAACAAAACAGTACATATTTCTTACTAAGATCGCATTATGGCAGAGATAAGGAAATTTGTAGGTATCAGCAAATAGAACTGGTCAATTTCTCTTAATAATGTTACATGTACAGTGGATATAAAAAGTGTACACACCTCTGTTAAAATGCCAGGTTTTTGTGATATAAAAAATGAGACCACAATAAATAAATTCAAAATTTTTCCTACTGTTAATGTGACCTATGACCTGTACAATTCAATTGAAAAACAAACAAATCTGTTAGGAGAAAAAAATATAAAAAATAAAAAACGTACAATAAGCTCGTTGTTAAGTGTGCACACCCTTAAACTAATACCTTGTTGAAGCACCTTTTGATTTAATTACAGCATTCAGTCTTCTTGGGTAGGAGTCTATGGGTAGGAGTCTATCAGCATGGCACATCTTGACTTGGTAATATTTGCCCACTCTTCCTTGCAAAAGTGCTCCAAATCTGTCAGATTGTAAGGTCATCTCTTGTGCACAGCCCCTTCAGGTCACCCACAGATTTTCTATTGGATTTTGGTCTGGGCTCTGGCTGGGCCATTCCAAAACTTTAATTGTCTTCTGGTGAAGTCATTCTGTTGTTGATTTGAATGTATGCTCGGGGTCATTGTTGTGTTGAAAGGTGAAATTCCTCTTCATCTTCAGCTTTCTAGCAGATGCCTGACGGTTTTGGGCCAAAAGTGACTGGTATTTGGAACTGTTCATAATTCCCTCCACCTTGACTGAAGCCCCAGTTCCAGCTGAAGAAAAGCAACCCCCAAAGCATGATGCTGCCACCACCATATATACTTCACCATGGGGACGGTATTCTTTTGGTGATGTGAAGTGTTTTCGCACCAAACGTACCTTTTGGAATTGTGGCCAGAAATTTCAACCTTGGTCTCATCCGACCACAACACATTTTCCCACATGCTTTTGGGAGACCTGATGTATTGTTTTGCACATTTGTCTTGCAACCCTACCCCATAGTCCAAACATATGGAGAATATGGGAGATTGTTGTCACATGTAGTACACAACCAGTACTTGGCAGAAATTCCTGCAGCTCCTTCAGTGTTGCTGTAGGTCTCTTGGCAGCCTCCCTGACCATTTTTCATCTTGTCTTTTCATCAGCTTTAGAGGTGCATCCAGTTCTTTACAATGTCACTGTTGTCCCATATTTTCTCCACTTTTTGATGACTTTCTTCACGATGTTCCATGGTATATCCAATGCTGTGGACATGTTTTTGTACCCTTCTCCTGACTGATACGGTTCAACAATGAGATCCCTTTGATGCTTTGTAAGCTGTCTGTGAACCATGGCTTTTGCTGTAGCAGGCAACTGAGTAAATGTCAGGAAGCTCCTACTAGGACAGATGAACTTTATTTGGGGCTAATCAGACATTCTTTAACTGATGGCAGGTGGGTACCCAAGAAGACTGAATGCTATAATTAAATCAGAAGGTGCTTCAAGAAAGTATTAGTTTAAGGGTGTGCACACTTATGCAGCCAGCTTATTATGTTTATTTATTTTTTATATTTTTCCCCTAACAGATTTGTTTGTTTTTCAATTGAATTGTACAGGTTACAGGCCACATTAAAGGTTTGAACTAATTTTTTTTATATCACAAAAACCTGACATTTTAACAGGGATGTGTACACTTTTTATATCCATTGTATATAATGTTACATATATCATTCACATTGCTAGAGTAAGTAAGGCCTATTCTTTCAAAACAGGTATAAGAAAGTATATTGGCGACAGACCTAAGTTTCTCTTTTAAAATGCAAAGAATCTAAAGCAGAGGCTTTGCTTCAGAGACAATTTTATTTCAGAGCCTTGTATTACATCAGTAAGGGTCGGCACACATCCCTGTTGTAGTTGTAAGGCCTGTTGTTTTATTTCTGATATTCCATGCTTGCTTTATTAAACTACTAATATTAAGTATGATTTTACATTCTACTCTGACTGGAAGAGTAGAAATTTGGTATATTTAATGACCTGTACTGTTGTCCTAGTTTTTACGTGGGGATGACTACCCATAGTTTGAAAGAAAGGGTCTTGGAGTATATTGGAGACATTAGGAGAAATGTTAATACTAATGCCTTGGCTAAACATGTCAGGTCACATGATGGTCATGGGTTTCTTTTTAAAGTGCTTCAGCTAACTGGTATGAGTATTAGAGGTGGTGACATGATTAATAAAACTGGAAATGATGAACTAAAGTGGATTATCACATTACAAGCCGAATTTTGGCTTGAATGAGAATGTTGCTAGGGCCTTATTTAAAATAAGGTAAGATTAAGCATTAGTTGCTACGTTTTTTTAATTACTTTAGTGTTCAGCTGTTTTTATTGGATGTTTTTATTGGTTAGTTTTAGACTTAGGTAGGGTATTTAATGCCTTTTTATTGTTTGTTCAAATAGTCTGAAGAAGTGCTTATGCATGAAAGCACTCACATTTGTATTTAATAAATAGTTTATTCTTTCAGCCATGCTGGTCTTTCTTTTGTTCTACTTCAGTCCAAATATTGCCAAACACTCTGGTGATGGAAGATTTCAATTATCCCTCTATCAACTGGGAACATAATCTAGTTCCAACTCACTAGGGCAAAAGTTCCTTGACTTTGTTAACTCAAATGCCCTGGACAAATAGTTTAAACCCCAACAAGAGGAACAAGCATACTAGATCTGGTCCTCACTAACATGACAAACAGATGCACCACCGCAACTGTCGGACACTCAGTTAAATCTGACCAAAAATCAGTCACCTTTGAATTGGCACTAACACCAGAACTCACAACGGGTGAAGTCAGACTAAAAACTTCACTGAAGCAAACTATACCATCCTAGGGGAAGGTATAAATGCATCTAAGCCCTACCCCCACCTGAAAGTGGCAACTACATCAAAGCTTACACTAAAGCCCTGCACAATCACTTGTATAAGTGTACAGCTTTTCCAGTCATAATCAAAGCCAGAGCCCCAAGTAAAAAAAGCCTCCTGGTGGACATCCAGCATCAACAAACTTTACAACATACCCAAAAAGTTTTTGTCTAAGAAAACTAAGGCAACGCCCAACAATGGAAAAGCACCTGCTCAGACTTAACAGGCAAATAAGACATGTCATATCCTGCAAGGGTAACTTTGAGAAAAACTTAGCATTCACAGCCAAGGATAATCATAAGGCCTTAGCTATGTACGTAGCCTATGTCTGAAGGTGTTTTACTATTGGGGCATTTATTACATTTTTCTGTGTTGTGATTGGCAGAGTATAAATGTTTTTAATATATAAACGGTGGATTTTACAACTTCTTTTATCTGATGAAGTCTATCTAATGTGGGATGAAAGGACTTACAATTTGTCAATAAATTCATTTTGTGCCTGGCAAAGTGCCGATTTTTCTGGTTCGTAGTTTTGTGTCCGTTATGGCCACAGGTGTTTCTTCAGAAGTTGCTTTTTGGCTGACCAGCACATCCTTGGAGTCCTTGAATGAATCTATCTCAGATCTTACTGCTTTGATTCAACAAATGACACAGAGGGTTATAACACAATGCCCTGGTCCTTTGCAACCCGCCAATATTTCTTCACATCAGCAAGTGTCTCAATTAGATGAAATTACACCAGGGCAGAGTATATCATCTTCGTTAATGCAAACACCAGTTTATTTAACTGGTAATGGATTTAAATTGGATGAATGGCTTAATAAAATAGTTAACTTTTGGTGAGTTGGTCAGAATGTTACTGCATCCTCAAACTTGGATTTGCAATTAAACATCAACCATAAAAAAATATTATAGTATAAAAAAATGCAGCAGGAAAACATTTATTTCCAGGAATCAATAAAGCTGCAACAGGTGCCAAAAGTCTTTGTACCTGAAAATATCCTACCGGCTTAGTGCAGCATTCGTTATTCCATCAGGAGCTCCTTGTCATGTTTGATAGGCATGGCTGTGAATTGATGGAGCTCCTAATTAAACATAATTGCTGGGAAATGAATACAATGGGGGGGTGAGATTATGGTACTTGGCCGATAGATACAGGAATGCATCCAATTCCATATAGTTAAGCAACATTTTGAAGCTATTTTTTCCGATATTGAGGTTGTTTGTAATAAATACAGCAGCAGAAAGCAAAAAAGCTTGAGCGAGACTGAAGGGATTATGCCAAGGGGATGGCATACTCACGGCCACCTACTTCCTCTAATTTTAATTTGGAGGCACATATCAATGAGGCTTTTCATAATAACCCTGTAGATGAACATGTTTAGGCACAAGTAAATGAAGAAAATCCCCATTTAAATCAGCCTGCCATCAGATGGTTGGGCAGGTTGAGGAATAGGAGATACAACAGCGACCAATCAAATTATCACCCATACTACAGATTAACCAGAAGTTGAAACAGGAGGAATCCACAGCCCCAGAGGAGGTGACTTTAAATAAATCTTGTGTCATAATTAAAAATACAACTAATGATTTTAATATATATAATTATAGCTCCATTGACTTTACTGTTCAGCATGCAGACCTTTTTAGTAGGGGGCGTTCTTTTCTACCTGCAAAAAGAATGGATTTGACAAAAGTTATATCAGACTTGTAAGTTCAGATTTCTAGTATACATTTTTAAGTACTTTTTGGTGACCATACTAGTTTGCCAAGTGTTTCAGGCCTGCGAGTTCCAAGTACATTTAACCCAGAAATACATTATGGGCTTAAAATGTTTGAACAAATGTATGAGATTGATTTTAGGCATTTATGACAAATGAACCCCCTATTTCCTTGGAAAAATCTCAGTACATATGAGAATGAGCTATTAACTGAATTAAGACATGAAAGATATCTCAGATTTATGTGCCCTGACAAGGACAGGGGATTAGTCATTATGGACCAAATGGATTACGAACAATCTGTGTTTAATTTATTATATAATTATGCTTATTCTGAAGTGTCTATAAATGAAATATATATGACTTATCATAGAATAGATATATTGATATATGATATGCTCATACATTATGGATTTTTAATAGTAGTGGATTCTTTGATACCACAACTTTTTGGCATGCCCAAAATTCATAAATGTATTGAAAACCCACCTTTTAGACAAATTGTTGATGCGGGTAGATCAAAAACTAGTTTTGTGGCAAGATATAGTGATCATGAATTAAAACAATTAGTGTATAGCAAGATCACCCATATATGTAAAGATTCATGGGAGTTCTTGGAAAAAATAAATAATTTATCTAACACTAGGGATTTGATATTTTTAACAATAGATGTGCAAGATTTATTTACTTGTATAACCAACAAAGTGGGCCTTGAATGGTTTTCTGAATACTTGACTTCCCATTTCTTAATGGATAAGGTATAGTGAATACTTTCATTACCTTGATGGAAATAGTCTTGACGAATAATTATTTTTATTTTGAAGGGCATTATTTTCGTCAAGAAAGGGTATAACAATGGGGGCTGCATGTGGCCCATTCTATGCGAACATGATCATGGCAGCATGAGAAGAATGTTATATATTCAATAATGTATTTATGTATTCTTTGGCAACTTACACTCATTTTCTTGATGATATATTTGTTGCTTGGATTGATGACATCAATAAGATAAGCAGTTTTATTGATTATATTAATACAACTACCTTTTTGAAATTTACACATACAATGAGTGTAGACACTATTGCATATCTTGATGCTAAGCTGACCCGTCACCCTGGAATTCATGAACTTAGCTCAGGTATTTACAGAAAACCAATGTATTCAAATACACTTTTACATTTTTCTAGTAGTCATCTATCATATCAGAAAAAGGCGGTTGTGAAAGGGCAACTTGTAAGAACCGCCTGTATGGTTACTTATTTCAATGAGTTTATATCAGAGCTTGATTTACTAATAGATGTGTTTAGGAATAGGAGCTATCCAAATTATTTTCTTAAACCCATTAGGGAAGAAGTTGTGAGGAAAAAATTACAAGGGTTTTATGAGCCTATACTACAGGAAAATTATTAAAAAATTGGGGCCCGATAATGTGACACCTGTTGTTCCTGTGACTTTGAGGTCCCCTGGAACATCAAGTTATTAACATTCTTTCATTACTACCTATTCGATTGATAGTCTGGAGGTAGCATGTATCTTGGAGAAGAATTGAAAATTTATAAAGAGTGACCCAAGCCTTTTGACAAGGCTGAGCCCAGCTCCCCATATAGTATATAAAAAGGATATCATTTTAAAAATGTATTTCACGGGATGGGTAATGCAGAAGAAATCCCATTTCTAAAATGTCAAAATGTGGAGCATGTAGTCAGTGCCCATTTGTAAAGAAAGGTGAAATGTTTTTTGTAAGAGAGAGTTTTTTCAGGATCCGGGGCAAATTTAACTGCGAGAGCCATAGAATAGTATATGTAGCTTTGTGCCAATATTGTGATGGATTTTATATAGAAAAATCTGAAAGACGTTTAAGAGATTGCATCTATGAACATAGATATGCCATTCAAAAGTGTAAGATGGTCAATGCACTTTATAAACATATTGTTAATTTTCCTGGACATTATTTTAAGTTTTGTGTGGTAGAGCAAGTTAAACAGCAAGCCCATGGTGGCCCGTGGAAAGTGTTATTAGACGAATGGGAATTATGGTGGCAAATACATCTTAATTCCACGGTATTTCCGGGCTTATATGATTTAATTTCTATAACACCTTTATTGAAAAGGAGAGTGAATATTAAATAATTTAGTATGTGTCAAATTCATCATTTTAACAGCATTAATATAAGAGGTATTTGTTTCTTTAAAGTTTTGTTACTTAGTAATGTCTGAAGGTGTTTTACTATTGGTGCATTTATTAAATTTTTCTGTGTTGTGATTGGCAGAGTATAAATGTTTTGAATATATAAAGGGTGGGTTTTACAACTTCCTTTATCTGATGAAGTCTATCTAATCTGGGATGAAAGCGCTTATTACATTTTTCTGTGTTGTGATTGGCAGAGTATAAATGTTTTGAATTTATAAAGGGTGGGTTTTACAACTTCCATTATCTGATGAAGTCTATCTAATCTGGGATGAAAGCACTTATTATATGTGAATAAATTCATTTTGTGCCTGGTCAAGTGCCATTTTTTGTTTTTGTGGTTCATAATTTCACCCATGTTCCCACAAAGTCAGCACCTGTTTTCCCTGTCCAACAGGGACACAGGTGGGATCCCAGAGGTATATTTTCTGTTTCCCATCCAGTCGGCCAGGTTCCTGTTAAAGAGGGCTAGGGAGGTACTCTGCTTGACATGGAAAGGAAGTCTATTCCACAGATGGGAGAGTCAATGGGACACAAATCTATCCCACCAACAAGTTCTATTAATGTCACAGACCAGGTTGAGACCTTGCATGCAGGTTGTTTAAGTGACGTTTGACTTGCGGATATGCAGCTACTCCATGAAGTCCGAGTCTGAGACAGCTTTGTATGCCAGACACAGGTCACCTCTGAGCAGTCTGTATGAGACTGAGTAGAGGTACAGGGCTTTTAGCCTATCTGTATAGGATAGGTGTTTGAGACCTTGGATTTTCCTGGTCAGGAACCTCTGTGGTTTTTCCAACTGCTGCATATGCTTGACAAGGTACATGCCGGAGGGGGCATTGTACTCAATAATGGGTCTAGTAATGGAGAAGTATAGGGATGTTATGACCTCCTTGTTCCTGGATGAAATACCCTTACTTATGAGGTGGGCCATGTAGAAAGCCTTCCGTACAACAGAGGCAACATGGTGGTCAAAAGTCAGTTTGCTATCAACCTGGGTGCCCAAGTCCCTCACAACTGATTGCATGCTTAGTACATTCCTATTAATGTGATAATTAGGGGGGGGACAACATTTTCTCCAAAGGGAATAATGATGAATTTCTTGGCATTCAGTTTGAGGCCATTATTCTGGCACCAGTCATTAGTTTGGTTAAAGCTCTCTTGGAGGATGTTCACGTCAATTATGACAGTGCCCAGCTTGCATTCATCTGAAAACTTGGTCAGCCACAGACCACTGGTTTTGGCATGCACCTCAGAAAAGTATATCCCAAACAGCAGAGGCCCTAAGACTGATCATTCAGGTAATCTGCTTGTTACAGGTCTTCTACTAGAGGTGGCTTCCCCTGTTTTGACTGAGTTGGTTCTATCAGTGAGCCAGTTAGCTACCCATCTGGTAACATATGGGTTGATGCCTAGCTGGGAGAGTTTTACTATTATGCCTGAGTGGGGAATAGTGTCAAAGGCTTTGGCTAGTTCAAGGTAGGCAGTGTGCACTGTTTTGCCCTCATCCATGGTGTTGGTGACTGCTTCGAAGAAGGCAACCAAGTTTAACAGGCATGATATCCCTTTGACAAAACCAAACTGTGTGGGATCAAGCATTTGGAGGTTGCCAATGTCCTTGTTTATATGGTCCATGATAATGAATTCCATGGCCTTGCGGATCAGACTAGTTAGGCTGATTGGCCTATAATTGCCTGGGATGGTGGATGCTCCACCTTTGTGCAGATGGATGACAGTTGCTGTCCTACATTCTGCTGGGACAAAGCTGTTGCACAGCCTTTGGTTAAATAGGGTGCCTAGTGGTGATGAGAGCTCTTGCCTGAGTTCATGTAGGACACAGCCAGGGATGTTGTCGGGTCCCATGAAGGCTGTACTTTTTGCCTTTGAGTGGGCATTAATAACCTGCTCTGGTGATGAGGGGAGGGGAGGCAGATGCTGGGATGTCCTGGTTTACTGATGGGGGCAACAGGGGGGTGAAGTTTTCACTGAACTTGTCTTCCACAAGTCGGCTATATCTATGGCGTTTGTGTATGTGGTATTCTTGACAACCGATTCAGAGCAGATTTGGGAGTTACCTTTGAGATTGTGGACATATGTGAAGAAGGCCTTGTGATTGTTCTTAGTGGACATGACCAATTTGGGCTCAAAGTTAGCCTTAGAGGATCTCACCAGTGACCTTATTTGCTTGTTCAAAGGACAGATTGCTTCCAACTTGGCACCTGCTCCTTCTTGGTCCTGGACAGCAATTTTTTTCCTTTTATTATAGAGTCTATTTATTGCTGCTGTCTACCAGACAGGTTTACTCTTCCTTCAGGAAAATGATTTGGTCCTGGGAGGTATTGCTGAGCCCATGCAGCTATATAGGTGCTCATACAGTTTTTTGGTGTAGGCTTGAATGTTAGTGCTTGATACAGCTGAAGGGGTGGTGTCTGTGAAGCTGCTTATAACTGCTCTCAGGAGGTTGTAGTCAGCTTTTGAAAAGTTTTTTTGTTCGATCGAAGCAAGGGGGGGGTCAGGGAGATGGTGAATTCGAAAGTGATTGCTTTATGGTTGAATCTTACCAAGGAGGATGGCACTATAAGGGAGCTACAGTGGCTAGTCATGTTGGTTAGTACAGGTCGAGGATATTTTCACCTCTTGTGGGGATGTCAACCAGCTGATCCAATGCATTGGCATTGACAAAGTCAAGGAATCTCTGGGCATTCGTGTTTGAGCTAGGATAGATCTTCTACTCTATGGTTGGGTAGTTACAGTCACCCAGGATCAGGGTAGAGGACTGAATCTTGATGGATTCAAGTATGTCCAGATAGGTGGAGTGGGTCTCCTGAGTCATGGTTGGGGGTCTGTAGTGAACTATCATTTGAATAGGTGTTTTGTCAATAGTTAACTGCACCTGGAGTGTCTTCTCTGGCAACCTCCAAACTCTGCATCCGACCCAATTTGGCTTCATTAAGGGTAGAACCTGCCTGCTAAACCTGGTGGAGTTCTTTGAAAATGTGATCAGAGCCATTGACAAGGGCAAATCTGTGCACATAGTATACCTCGACTTGGCAAAGGCCTTTGACACAATCCCACACTCAGGCATTACCAATAAACTTAAGAAACTGAGTGTAAACCCCTTTGTTGTAAGATGTGTTGACAACTGGCTGACAAACCAGTCACACACTATCATTGTGGGTGGCTCCATATCAACCAGCAGACCTGTAAGCAGCAGGGTGCCACAATGATCAGTGCTGGGCCCCTACTGTTTGGTATACACTTCTCAGAAGTTCATGCCAAAACTAAGGATCTGTGGCTTATGCAGACCAGCAGCTGATGTCTTAGTCATGGTCTCAAACTGAATGAAAAGAAATACATCATCATTCCCTTCAGTAAAACAATGTCCCTTTACACTATCAAATTAACAACAATATCATATGTACCTACAAAGTAGTAAGAGATCTGAGATCACAAGTAGACTGCGACCTTAAGTTTGATCACCATGTGTCTACTGTAGTAAGGAAGGCTTTTTATGTAGCACACTTGATTAGCAAATACATCACCTCAGAGCAAAGGAGGTTATAACCCCTCTATACTCATCACTAATCAGGCCCATAATTGAATAGAATGCCCCTTTTAGCATGTACCATACAAATCACCTGCAGCAATTGGAGAGACCTCAGAGGTTTCTAACTAAGAAGATCAAGGGACTCCAGCATGTGCCTTACACAGACCGACTAAAGTCCCTGTCACTATACTCAGTACTGTATAGACTTCTTAGGGTAAACTTATGCCTGACATACAGAGCAATCTCCAACCCAAACCTAATGAATTTGCTGCACATCCATAAATCAAACGGGACTAGAGCTACCTGTTCCAGGGAACTAAATATGACCTGTGACTTGAATAGGATATGCTGGAGAGACAGATTTGTATTCCACTGAATGCCACACCTTTGGAATAGGCTGCCAATTCATGTGAAGCAGAGCACCTCTATGATACTGTTTAAAAGGAACCTGGATGAGTGGATGGGGCACTGTAAATTCTTACCAGGAATAGCATCCACAACCCTCCTGGACATGTGCAGTCATTACTAAATATTACTAAATACGTTCCTGGGTATTGACTAGCATATCTATGGTATTAAACTGGGATATGGAATTAACTAGAGATTTTTTCCATTTGTTAAGCATCTGTTTGTTCTGATTTCCTGCCAATGAGTGTATCACATAACTGATTTGTTTGCAGTTAAAAGCATTCTCTATAGTCTCCTTGCTCCTTTATCTGTTTAAAACTTTAATTTAGTGGCTCACTGCTGTTTTTCTACTGTGATAAACATTTCTGTAGTGTTTTCTTCCTAAAATAGTTTCCCACCTTCCCTTCCTATTGGTGTGTTGTTCTTATACTTGGTGGCTTTGCAGTTGCCCGCCCCTACTGTAAATTTGATCTGGGACACTCCTCCCAGTCTAGTGTCATTAGCTCATTCTACCTAATACAGAGAGAACATTTAAGAAGGCAAACCCACTTAGCTTCTTAACCTTGAACTATCTTCTGCTCCTCCTTTCTCCCTTTCCACTTTACTAAAATAAAGACACTTTGCTAGAATTCACCATTGCTAGAATCTCCTTGTGTTCTGACTGAGTGTGCTTCTCAAACAATCTGGACATATAGAACTGATAAGTATATTTTTGGCACTTTTTAACTGTTCAGAGTTCTGCACTGTCTTAATTTTTGCTTGAATGAATTATTTATATATTTGCTGGCATTGTTTTCTGATACTCTAAGTGCCTCCATCTTGATTTTTTCCTAATTTACTGCCTTCTGCACTTGTTTTTAGTCATGTTCTTAATTTAATTGCATTTATTTAAACTGTATTTACTTTAATATTGCTACACACTCAAGTGTTCTAGCTTGCACTGTATTGGAATTGTTTTTACTGTTGTTTTAACTGCTTTTCTGTAAAAAAAAAGTTCTAAGCTTGTTTCTTGCCTTTCCTGTAACTAGTCTAGTCCAGATACAGATTTGCTGTATCCAGGACTGTTTGTAAGCTTCTGAGCCCCCCAAGCCTTTCTGTGCTGGAGGGAAGCCTTCCAGCTTATCAATGGGAGTGGTAAGCACTAAGTAGCCTATCTACCATGAGAGGAGTGGTTTCTGGCCCAGAAATTGTAGTTTATTGGTCACATGGGCAGCTTTTCCATCCCTTTCTGGTTTAAAGCCCATGTTTGCACTTGTTTCCCTTCTTTCCTGTAATGAGTCTAGTCCAGATACAGATTTGCTGCATCCAGGACTGTTTGTAACCTTCTGAGCTCCCAAAGCCTTTCTGTGTTGGAGGAAAGCCTTCTAGATTATCAGTGGGAGTGGAAAGCACTAGGTAGCCTATCTACCATAAAATGAGTGTTTTCTGGCCCAGAAATTGTAATTTATTGGATGTTTGGGCAGTTTTTCCATCCCTTTCAACTTTCTGTTTTAAAAGCCTGCATTTGCATGGGTTTGCGCTTGTTTAAGTTCTGCAATGCAGCGCCAAGCTGAGGCAAACTATTACTGGTGGCAGAAAGTCTGCTCTTCAGTTTTTCCCTTAGATCTTGCTAGTTCTTTCTCTCTTGCACTTCAGAGTTCTGCACTGTCTTAATTTTTGCAGACTTTAGATCCAACCCAGTTTGGCTTTGTCAAAGGCAGATCCTGCCTCTTAAACTTGGTTGACTTTAAGGCAGTCCATACAGCTTGAATGTAAACCCATACATCACAAGATGGCATGTCAGACTCAAAGCCTGTCACTCAGTCCTGGGTCCACTCTTGTTGACAAAGTTTGCAGATGACTGCAAACTGGCGCCATAGAAAAACACATCTGACACAGATATCCTCCAGAAGGGCCTCACAGAAATGGATAACTGGTGCCAGAGCCATGGCCTGAAGTTAAATGCCAAAATAGCTACCATATAGGTGGCAATCCACTGAGCACAGAAAAAGTCATCAGGGATCTGGGGACCCAGGTTGACAGTAGCCTTTGACACTCATGTTGCTAAAGTAGTTAGGAAAACCTATTAGACCTATGATTGAGTACAATGCCCCGTTCGGAATGTATCTGACCAGACACCTGCTGCAGCTTGAAAGGGTCTCAAAAATATGTCTTATGCTGCCCGACTGAAAGAACTCCAGCTCTATTCAGTCTCATACCGCTTGCTCAGAGGTGACCTGTGCCTGACATATAAGGCCATGTCAAACCCAGATTTGATGAATATGCTTCACCTCAAAAAATCTAGATCCCTCAGAACCAGAGACTTAAACCTTGACACGGTTATAAATAGAACGTGCTGGAGGGACAGATTCATCACCCAGAGACTCCCTATGCTGTGGAACAAACATGTGAGGCAGAGCACCTCTCTGGCCTTGTTCAAGAGGAATCTTGACCAATGGATGGGAGATTGCAGATATACCCCAGGGATTACTTCAGTGTCACTGCTTGACAGAGGCACAGCAAAATGATAGGCATAGTTTTCCACATAACTATGGGCTAGGCTTATAAATGCCCTTGGGCAGATAGCCTAGTATGAACCTATGAACCTATGAACCTATAACTTTGCACATGTTTTTGTAGCAATTATTGTAGGACACCTAAGTAGGGCGGCCACGGTGGTGCAGTGGTTAGCATTGCCACCTCACAGCAAGAGGTTCTCCGGTTCGATCCTCGGCTGGGGTGCCTTGAGTCTGCATGCCCCCCCTGGGGTGGGGGGGTTTTCCCCGGGGTGCTCGGTTTCCCCCCCACACCCCAAAGACATGCTGCGGGTGGATTGCAACTCAACACCGTAAAACTCCACTGCCAATCAATGTGCGGACAAGGTGATCCGCTGTGGCGACCCCTAACCGGGAAAAGCCGAAAGAAGAAGAAGAATTGTAGGACACCTAAGTACCATCATCACTAGTCATTCTTCATGGAAAAAGCTCCAGTACTTAGTAGTTATGACCTCCCCTCCTGACATGATTAAAGGGCAGTTCCCTGTGTTTTCTCCTATTAACCTGGTATGCTTGGGCATTCTGAGGCAGTGCAGCAGCTCTTTCATGTACACAGACAACCCTCTTTTCTTGCTTCCCAGCACTTAGACTTGTGAAAAATGCACTTATATCACCAAATTGGAAGCTATGCACTCTCCAGCCAAGACCAGACTAGCTGGTCAAGAGAAGGTCAATGCCTGCACCACACCACTTGGAACACATAGCCCTCCAGAACACCCACTATCACAGCTCTAATATAAAAATGCAAACCACACTCCCATCTTCGCGGAGGCTGTCAATAGAAATTTACCCAAACAGCAGAAACCTCCAAGACAGTAATGCACTGAACCACTACAACACAACACAAACCACAGTACACATAGCTCACCTCCACAGTACCCATCAACCTAAAACTCTAAGGCTAAACACCTTGCTCAATACACTAATCATTGGTGACTCAATAGTGAGGCACACAGATGTCCCACTCACTAGGTTGAATAAGGAGGAGGTAACAGTCAGCTGTCTAACAGTGCCAGAACCCGACATATAACACACGCACTCAGGTCACTCCACAACAAGTACAAGTATGACTCTGTCATTGTCCATGTAAGTGTGAATGACCTGAGATGCACCTCCCTGGACTACATGAAAAGAGGCATGGTGGAGCTCTCGGATTATGTGGCCCAGGCAGGTATGACACTAGTCCTGAGCAGTATGCTATCATCACTCAGAATGATACCGCAGTACAAACAAAAAATGATTGACTTTAACAATTGGCTAAGTTTCTGGTGTCATTCTAAAGGGATCCAGTATCTGTCTGCTTGGGATGACATGATTGACATACCTCGATGCTTTACCAGAGATGGCCTGCATCTGTCATCCTTGGGTTTCCGGGTACTAGCTAAGGTTCTTGCCACCCCTATATTGCCTTTTTAGGCGGTGTTCCAAAGACCAAATTACCACCATAACAGCTATAAATAAATGCAATCTGAGGATCATGCTGCTCAATGCTAGAAGTCTAAATCTCAAGATGCACTTGCTTGAAGCACTCCTCAAAATGGAGAACATCAACATTTGTGCTGTAACAGAGACCTGGTTTAAAGAAGCAGAATTCACCCCTGTGCTACCAGGCTATAACTCATTCCACACCTTTCGGCCCAGAAATATGGACCAAAGCTCCAAAGGTGGTGGTGTCTCCATATTCATAAAGGATATGGACACATCCAGACTAGTAGCCCAGCATAATGCATCTCCGATACTCCAGGTACAACAAACATTGGGTAAGATGGTGATCCAGGTCATAGCCTGCTATAGGTCCCCAACCATGTCCCTAGACTCTCACTCCATGTTCCTAAGCACCCTGGAATCTATCAAGCTCCAACCCAACACTCTATTACTAGGAGACTTCAACTACCCCTCCATCAACTGGGAAAACTACTCAAGCACCAATACATTGGCCCAGTGCTTTCTGGAATTCATCAATTCCAATGCCCTGGACCAACTCATTCTGACCCCAACTAGAGAAAGCAACATCCTTGACCTGGTTATTACTAACATGGGCGACCTTTGCTCTACACCAATAGTCAATCCCTCCCTGGTCAGATCTGACCATAATCTAATCACCATGGAAATCCACATCTCATCCACTCCCCCCGCAAAGGTAACCACCTTGAAAAACTTCTCCAAAGCTGACTTTGGACTCCTAAAAACAGAGGTGGCTAACTTCACAGCACCCATGACTTCACGGCACCCATGCCAATAGAAAATATCTGCATGACTGCTGAATCATCCACCAATGCACTGTATGAACATGTACATAAATGCATGGAACTAGCCATACCCAAAGGTAACCAAGACACTCTCCTCCAAAAAAGGAAGCCAATCTGGTTGTCCACTAACATTAATAAACTTTACAACAGAAGGAAGAACTGTTGCAGAAAAAGATAAAGTCCCAAGATTGGAAAAACTCCCTTATTAGCCTCAACAAAAAGTTGAGATCCCTCATCAAATTCTCTAAAGCCAGTTATGAAGGCAGAATTGCAGCAGACACTAAAAACAATCACAAAGCCTTCTATAGCTATATCAAGAACATCCACGGCAATACCCAGATTTGCTCTGAGATACTGCACAATGGTACCTCCTATACTCAGCCAACAGATATTGTTAGCATACTGTCCGACAGATTCAGTGCCAACTTTACCCCTCTCTGCCCCCCAAAAGGACCAATTACAATACCGGAAGAATTCCAGGTACCCAGCATTACTGCAGCACAGGTTACAGCTGCATTGTCCAAGGCCAAGAATACAGCTTACATGGGACCCAATAATATCCCTGTCTATGTTCTACATGAACTACAAAGTGAACTGGCACCACATCTGTGTGCCCTGTTCAGTCACAGCCTCACCTCAGGCTTTGTTCCTACCAAATGGTGCACTGCTACAGTCATCCCTCTCCATAAAGGGGGAGTGACTACAGACCCTGGGGATTATCGTCCCATTAGTCTGATGAGTCTGATATGTAAAGCTATGGAGAGCATCATCATGGACCTGATTAACAAAGATATAGGAAACTCTAGACCCCATGCAATTTGGCTTTGTGAAAGTGAGATTATGCCTGGTCAACCTGGTTGACTTCTTTGAGTCAGTCACCAGGGCTGTGGATGAAGGTAAGGTAATGCATACAGGGTACCTATTACGTGATCGAACTTCAACATGTTCGAACCCTATATGGTCGAAACCATATAGTCGAACTTGCTGAAGTTCGAACACTCAAAAAAAATAAATAAAAACTGAAACAGTAAACTAACTGTTGCAAGCAGGGGAGCAAGCCCCCCTGCAACCCCCACACCCCCGCCCTTTTAATATACCAACTCCGAGACTGCACTAAATAGTGCAGAAAGGGAATATTTCCCTTTACTACACTGTAGTGCAATCTCGGAGTTGGTATATTTAAAGAGTGGGGGGTGTGGGGGTGCAGGGTTGCTTGCCCCCATGCTTGGAACAGTTAGTTTACTGTTGCAGCTTTTTTTTCCCCATGTTCGAAGTTTTGAAACTTCGAACAGACAAGTTCAATATTGTCATGTTCGAAGTTTCAAAACTTTGATCACATAATAGGAACCCATGCATACAGCCTACCTCAATCTGGCCAAGGCCTTTGATACCATTCCTCACTCAGGAATTATTGATAAACTCACCAAACTAGGTATCAACCCCTATATCACTAGGTGGGTTGCAAATTGATTCACAGATAGAACACACAGTGTGAAAATAGCAGACTCCAATTCAGACCAGTCACGAGTGGAGTCCCACAGGGATTGGTCCTCTCTTGTTCGGCATCTACTTCTCAAAAGTCCAGGCCAACACAAAGGGACTCTTGCTGACCAAGTTCTCAAATTACTGCAAGCTGGGAGCCATTATTAACTCCCCAAGTGATGCAGACATCCTACAGAAAGGCCTCACTGAGACCAATGACAGGTGTCGAAACCATGGCCTTAAGCTTAATGCCAAAAAATGCGTCATCATCCCCTTTGGTAAAAACTCAGTTCTCACTAATTACCACATTGATGGGAGCCCACTGAACACTGAAGGCGTTATAAGTGATCTGGGGGTGCAGGTTGACAGCAACCTCTCCTTCAACCACCACATTGCCACTGTGGTCAGAAAGTTCTTCTATGTGGCACATCTCATTATCAAGGGTTTTGCATCCAGGAAGAAAGAGGTCCTCGTCTCTCTCTCTCTCTACTCTTCCCTCATTAGACCAATCATTGAGTATAATGCCCCATTTGGCATGTACCTCACTAGACACCTGCAACACCTGGAAAGGCCACAGAAGTACCTCACAAAGATGATCCTAGACATTAAACACATGTCCTACACGGACAGACTCAAAAGACTCCAGCTATTCTCTGTCTCATATCACCTACTTAGAGGTGATCTCTGCTTGACTTACAAAGCCATGTCTGACTCAGCTCTGTTAGAAATGCTACATCTAAAGAAATCCCAATCCCTCTGCACCACATGCTCCAGAGACATCAACCTCATTACCACAATAAACAGAACATGCTGGAGGGACAGGTTACTCACCCAGAGATTGCCCATGCTCTGAAACAGACTTCCCATACATGTCAAGCAGAGCACCTTGCTCTTCAAGAGAAATCTTGTTGAATGGATGGGTAATAGAAAGTTCACCCTGGGGATCACTCCAGTGGCTCTCTTTGATAGAGGCACTGGGAACTAACGTTGGGCGGCATGATGCCAGGGCACTTCTATGGGCTAGACTTGTAAAGGCTCCAGGGCCATTAGCCTAGTGCACACCTATGAAACTATGAAACTATGAACCTATGAAATGGCTAGGCTTGAAATGACCTCTGGATTGATAGCATAGTAATTTCCTATGATCCTTCGATCATAGGAGGTTACTAGGATAATGGCCCTAGTGCTTTTTTAAGTCTGGCCATTCAAGCCCCAGTTTTCACAATTATCAATGCCCACTGGCTAGAAAGGTTTTGGTATATGTGTGTGCCTTAGGGTATCTACAAACTGCCATGTCTGTAAGGGCCACAGGTGACAAATAAGTGGTGAATTTATATTTTCTCATCCTTTGGCCCAAACTGCATTTGAATAGACTTAGGGAAGAGCTATATTTCACATGTATGGAAAGATCTAAGCCAAAACAGGAGGGATTAGATTATTTCCTACACAAACCTCCTACTCAAGTCTACATGGATAGGATAGGATAGGATTAAAATACAGGAGATCTACTGCAAAATGTGCTTGTTTGTACTTGCCACTTTTTAATTTCTCCAAGTCTTTTGGGGTTCTAATACCATAGAAATGGACCCCATTCCTAAGTCAAAGTATGATTAAAGTTCTTGAAATTAATATTGTTTCAATCTTTGCTGTCAGCCAGTAGTGCTCTTCGCAGCACCCACAACATGCCCAGTAATGACTCCTTCTGTAATTCGTACAGGGTTACATGGACTGGTAACATATCCAAATACAATTGTAAATTAATTTTTATAAGTCCCTTTGCTCCTACTACTATTAGAACTGTCGGGGTATCTTTCTTCCACATGGCTCTCGTTTCTGCCTACAGATCCTGGTATTTTATGACTTTGTGTCTCCCTGTATGCAAGACACTGTAGTCACTGGGTGTGGTGATTTCAATGATCAATGCTACTTTTGTCTTCTTTTCTTGGACCACTATATCCGGTTTTATAGCATCTATCTTTTGGACTTTTGGTAATAGGTGATCACATGTGATATAAATTTCAGCATTTTCTATGACGCTTTGTGGCTCATGTTTCCAGTGTTTTTCAGCCACTTCAATACCATAATATTTGCAGAATCCCCATTGCAACAGTCTCGCCACATTATTATGGGTTTACATGAATATGACCGAGCGACTAATGGTCGAAACTCGGTTTCCAGGAACCTATATGTCAAAACTTCAGTGTCGAGCGCTCAGAATGTCATAAAATATTTGACATTAGACATTTCTGACCACTCTACCACCTGAACAAGCACTACCATGGGTCAAAAAGGGGGGGTGTTTTGTGGTTCAACATAATTGCACTCGCAATCATGCGAAGTCGCTGTTGTCCTGTCGAACATTTTTTGGTCGGCCATCCACCGGCCGACCAAATGCAGGTATACCTTATTATGCCTTTCACTATACAGTCTTTCTGCCATTAGTGTGTCACAACCAGCAACAAGGTGTGTGACTGTTTCCAATTCACTTTTACAAAACCTACATTTGTCTGTTTCTCCCACATGTTCAATGGACTTTGTAAGCCAGTGTGAACATAGCCCACTATCTTGGGTTGCCAATATTAACCTTTCATTTCTTGGTTTGAATTCTCCTCTCCTTAACCATTCCAACGTTCATTCTTGATCAACATGAGACTCTTCCAGATGTTTCCTATACTTGCAACTATATTTATGTTTTTTCCACATTTCTTGCCTTCTCATCTGGTCCTTCACCTTATATTCTTTCTTTTGTTTTTTGGCACATTCATTTGCTGCCTGTTTTCTATCCACTTCTGGTTTGATTTCCATTCTTGCTTGATTTTGATATGCTTCTGCTAGATTAAGCAGAAACATCATCTTAGATTTATTCTCCTCATGTTTCAAAACTTTCACTACATTTGGATCTTGTGAGGTCAGTAGATATGTCCCATGATTGCAGATCTATACATGTAATCAATTTCAAGGAGGCTCATCCCTTCTTCAGAACGGGGAATATATAATCATGGTATACACTGAGTTTTATAAATCATTTGGTGAGCATGAAGCATCCTTCTTGTTTTAATATCCAAACTATCCAACACTTTTTGGAGCCAGTCAATCACTCCAAAACTATAAGTTAGGACAGGAAGAGCAAACTGATTTATAGCTTGGATCTTGTTCCTAGATGTTAATGCTGCTCTCAGGATTAATTTAAGTCTTCTAAAATATTCCTTATTGAGTTTTATTCGCATTTGTTCATGCTTTATTGCTGAGCCTTCATAAATTCCCAAGTATTTATACACTCCCTCTTGCTCAAGTTGTTTTATATCACATTCTTGTCCCAAACCGATGTTTTCCTGGTGCTGCAGTTTTCCTTTTTTAAAGGTTGCTTTTGCACATTTAGCAAGACCAAATGACCTTCTAATATCATCTGAAAAAGTTTTGACAACCATCATCTGTACTTTCAGTTCCTCAGCTGATAAGCTGTACAGTTTTAAATCACCGACAAAGAGAAGATGAGAAGTTATTAGACTTTGTTGTTTTCTAGGAGCCAAATTGTAGCCATGACCTAAGCTGTTAAGTAAACAGCTTAATGGATTTATGGCAAGGCAGAATAGCAACTTGCCACATCTATGAGTCACCATCTGATCATGGATTACCCTAGGCCTGTAGCTGAATCTGTGCAAACTACAGCCTCAATGAAAAGTGGGGTGACATGCAGAATGGAATTGAAATCCAATTACTGATTCTATCACTCAAATCTACATAACATTGTAATCTTTATACTTCCATATCTGCGTCATGTACATTGTACATCTGCCAGCAACAAAGCAAACTTTTCTTATTAATTTTTCTATTCTTGCTGCTGATTTCACTATTTTTAACCTTAGACTGTACTACTTTAAGGCATTTTTGCTTTTTTAGGCTGTCTAAAGCTTGCATAGGACTATTTCTCCTTTTTTTGGTTCCTTTTAGCTCCCTGAAGCTGATCATCAGCTCAGTCACATGTGCTCTCCTCGTTCACAAGGTCCTTAGCCTTCCTCGGGTAAATCCTGACCCAACACCAGAACCGTTTAGGAGATTAAAAATCCTGTGATAGCATCATGCTACTGCCAGTGAGCATTTTCATTATGAACTTCTGTCTCTGCCCTTTATGTGCACCCATATTATTTTTGGGATGGATGCACAATGGGGTATGCTGGCATATAATCTCACCCCTGTGTTGACTCAGTCACTCTACTTGCCTCCCTTAGATAATGCTCATGTACATAATCAGCATCCACTGGGGATCTAGGGTAGGGTGTGCCAAAGTGCATGCCCTCCCCCCATGATGGGTATGTCCATCTTCCCATGCCAGTGCCCCAGCTGCCTACAGCCACTAATTAAACTCACTTTCCCTCTACCATAGTCCTGGCTTTTATCTCCACAAATAATTCTGTTTTTTTTTTTTTTTATTTACAATTTCTGTTCTACTATATTGCTTCTAATCTCTCTTCTCTGTTTATTTTTTCAACCAAATGATGTGACTTGTATATAAAGTGGTGTTTACTGCTTCATCATCTAGTTTCTTCTCTACTGATTTTCTTAACTCTTCCTTCACCTCTCCTTTCTGTGTTACTGTAAATTATCTTAATGCCAGACCCTAATAGAACACTTTAGGTTAACCAATATCAGTACCCTATCATTGTATTTTATCTAAAAAGCATCTAATTTAATACAAGCAACTTAATGCCAATCACCATGGCATGACAAGCTGCTCTTATTTCTTTCCAGATCAGTAGGAGCTGTTACAGTAGGAACACTCTCATGTTCATAGGTTCATAGGTTCATAGGTGGTACTAGGCTATCTGCCCTAGGGCATTTAGCCAGAATGTGTTGGGTTTCACCTCTCTTTTAAACTAGATTCCTGAGCCTCTGTACAGCAGGGCCATAGAAGTGATCCCAGGAGCAAATTTACGATTTCCCATCCACTCTTCAAGATTTCTCTTGAAGAGGGTCAGCAAGGGGCTCTGCCTAACATGGACTGGGATTCTATTCCAGAGCACGGGAAGCCTTTGGGATATGAATCTATCCCTCCAGCATGTCCTATTTACTGTTGTGCTAAGGTTTAAAACCCTGGAGCATGTAGCTCTAATGGATCTGGTTTTCTTGAGGTGGAGCATGTTCAACAATTCCGGGTTAGACATGGCCTTGTATGTCAGGCAGAGATCACCTCTGAGTAGGCGGTAAGCAACTGAGTAGAGCTGGAGTTTCTTTAGTCGAGCTGCATAGGGCATCTGTTTGAGGCCCACGATCCTCTTGGTGAGGTATTTTTGAGGTCTCTCCAGCTGTTGCAGGTGTCGGGTAAGGTACATCCCAAATGGGGAATTGTACTCAATTATGGGCCTGATGAGCAGTGAGTAGAGGGCACAATGACCTCTCTTGATCTAGATGAGAACCCTTTCATGATTAGGTGGGCTATATAGAAGGTTTTTCTAACCACTTTGGCAATGTGATTGTCAAAGGAGAGGTTACTATCTACTTGGGTCCCCAGATCCCTGATTACTTCTTCCATAATTAGTGGATTACCTCCTATATGGTAGTTTGTGGGCACTTTGTTTTTCCCAAAGGGGATGACTATGCATTTTTTTGCATTTAGCTTGAGGCCATGGTTCTGACACCAGGTATCAGTCTCCGTAAGGCCCTTCTGGAGGATGCTTGTGTCAGCCAGTGAGTTGATTATGGCTCCCAGTTTGCAATCATCTGCAAACTTGGTCAGCCACAGTCCTCCCGTGTTTGTCTGTACCTCAGAAAAGTATATACCGAACAAGAGGGGTCCCAGGACTGATCCCTGTGGGATGCCACTTGTAACTGGTTTAGAGTCAGACATGGCACCCGCGACTCTGACAATGTGAGTTCTATCCCTGAGCCAGTTTGCAACCCATCTTGTGACATATGGGTTGATATTTAAGCTGGTAAGCTTATTTATGATACCAGAGTGGGGTATTGTGTCAAAGGATTTGCGAGGTCTAGGTAGGCTGTGTGGACTACCTTTCCCTCATCTAAGGCTTTGGTAACTGTTTCAAAGATGTCAACTAGGTTTAAGAGGCAAGATCTGCCCTTAACAAAGCTGAATTGGGTGGGGTCCAGTGTTTGGAGGTTCCCAATGTCTTTGTTTATGAGATCCATGATGATGCGCTCCATAGCCTTGCAGACCAGGCTAGTCAGGCTTATAGGGCGATAGTTCCCGGGATCCGTTGTGGCGCCACCTTTGTGGAGTGGGATCACTGTTGCTGTACACCATTCTTTGGGTACATAACCTGTGGTAAGGCTGAGTTGGAACAATGAATTCATGTGAGGGTTTAGTTTGTTTTGGAGCTCGTGTAAGACGCAGCCTGGGATACCATCTGGTCCCATTGATGCTGTGTTTTTTACTTTGGAGAGGGCTGCTTTCATCTGTGTGTCTGTGATGTCTGGGTTACTGCATTCTTCTGGGATAGACACAGGCCCTTTTGGGGGTGATGGGGGGGAGTTTGCATTGAACCTGCCCGCCAGGATGTTGGCAATGTCTGTGGGTTCAGTGTATTTTGTGCCATTTTGCACAAGCTCAGAGCAGATCTGAGAGCTGCCACCCAGATTTTTGACGTAGCTAAAGAATGCCTTGTGATTATCTTTAGAGTCTTTGGCAATTTTTCTTTCGAAGCTGGCCTTTGATGATTTTATGAGGGATCGAAGTTTCTTGCTAGTACTTATCAAGGATGCCTTCCCTTTTTGGGATTTTGCCTTGTCATGTAATAGTTTCTGCCTTCCGTTGTATAGCATATTTATGGCCGTGGTCCACCAGACTGGTCTCCTGTTCTTGGAGGAGTGAGTCATGGTTTTACTTGGGATGGCACGATCCATGCATTCCTGTAGGTGCTCATAGAGTGCATTTGTAAAGGATTCTGCGGTTTGGGTAGCATTTGCCATTAGCCTAGGGGCTTTGAAACTTTCCACCTCGGTCTTGAGAAGTGTGAAGTTTGCTTTTGAGAAATTTTTCACAGTGGTTTCCTTGGCTGGGGGTGGGGTCGGGATGTGGATGTCCATTGTGATAAGTTTATGGTCTGATCTTACCAATAAGGGATTTACCTCTGATGTAGAACATTGAGCCCCCATATTGGTGATGACCAAGTCCAATATGTTGTCCCCTCTTGTGGGAGTGGTGACCAGTTGTTCCATGGTGTTTCAGTTTATAAACTCCAGGATCTGATGGGCAAACGAGTTGGGACTTGAGTAGTTTTCCCAGTCAATGTTTGGGTGGTTGAAATCCCCCAATATCATGGTGTTTGGTGAGACCTTCATATTCTCCAATGTTCTCAGGAATACCGAGTGGGGATCCTGAGACAAGGTGGGTGATCTGTAGCAGGCTATGAACTGAAAAGCAGTTTTACCTACTGTTAGTTGCACATGGATGGTCTCCGCTGCCTCATGCAGTGCCACTAACCTGGAGGTGTGGGTATCCTTGATGAAAATGGATACTCCCCTGCCTTTAGTATTCCGGTCCAAGTTCTGGGGCCAAATTGAATGGTATGAGTTGAATCCTGGTAGTGCTGGGGTGCTCTCTGGAGCCTTGAACCGGGTTTCTGTTACTGCACAGATATCAATTTTCTCCATATTGAGGAGTGTCTCGAGTGCATGCATCTTGAGGTTTAGACTTCTGGTGTTGAGTAGCATTACCCTTAGTTTTTTTGTTTCTGGTATTGTCTATGGAGGTGAGTTTGTCTTTTGAGCCTTGCCTAAAAAAGGCACTATGGGGGTGGCAAGAGCCTTAGCCAGTATTCGAAAGCCTAAGGGTGACAGGTGCAAGCCGTCCCTGGTGAAGCAACGTTGCTTGTCTAGCATGTCATCCCAGGCTGACAGACACTGGATCCCCTTTGAATGACACCAATAGCTTAGCCAATTGTTAAAATTGATAATTTTGTCTTTATACTGCGGCATCATTCTTGGTGAAGGCAATATGCTACTCAGGGTCAGGATCATACTGGCCTGGACTACATGATCAGAGAGCTCCTCTATGTCTCTTTTCATGTAGTCCAGGGAGGTACATCTCAGGTCATTCACACCAACATGGACAATGAGTCATATTTGTACCTACTGTGGAGTGACCTGAGTGCCTGTGTTATGTGGCGGATCCTGGCTCCCAACAAGCAGCTTACAGTGACCCTCTCCTTGTTCAGTCTGGTGAGTGGGACGTCAGTGTGCCTGACAATAGAGTCTCCAATTACTAGTGTATTAGGTGTGTTATTTAGCCTTAGGGGCTGCGACTGTGTGGCACACTGACTTTGTGAAGTATGTGATACATGTAAGTTGTTGTGGGGTAGTGGTTGCTTGGATGTCTGCTTTGGAGGTCTCTGCTGCTTTGGCAGATTTTTATTTAGAGCCTCCGAGTATGTTTTTGTGAGTTTATGTGTCTTGTTTGCTGGTGCGTTTGGTCTGTGTGAGACTGGTTGTGTGGTGCTAGTGGTTTCCTTCTCCTCCTGACTGACTGTGCCAGTCTTGGGTTGAGAGAGCTCAGCCTCCAGTTTGGCTGTATAGTTGCATCTCTCACAAATATTTGAGTTTGTTGGAAGAAGGAGAGGGTTGTCTGTGTACATAAGGCAATTGTAACATTGCCTCAAGATTCCCAGATTCACCAGCTGGACTGGAGAGTATACCTGAAATTGCACTTTGGACATGCCTGGATAGTTTAAAGAACTGGTTTATTGACTGACTGGAATGGACAAATAGGGAACCTTGTACTTCTGGATAGTATAAGGGGGTGTAGTGCTAAAGTTTGTTAGTGCTTACTGAGAAATTTGAGCAAGTTCTGGGCTGTAGAATGAAGGTTGAGTGCTTACTTTGAGAGTTTGACTAGTTCTGAGGGAAAAATTGAAGAGCAGACTTTGTGGAGCCGGGAATTGTTAAAAGGTGCTTAAACGGCGTTGCGCAATGGGCAAAATCGCACAAAACCCCGCTAAAGCGGGTTCTAAGGCAGGGAGTTTGAAAGAGATAGGAAATGGCCCAAAACGGCCAATAAGCAACTAGTTACTGGGCTGAGACCACTCCTCCAGGGACAGATAGGCTACTCAGAGCTCCCCACTCTTACTGGTGAACAAAGAAGCTTCCTCCTATCCAAGTAAAGATATGGGCAACACATAAACTATGACACAGCCTAGAATTCAGCAATACTTGAAAACTGGACTATTCTAGTTCAGAAAAAGCGGGAAACAAGGATTTTTTTTTTCTCTTAAACCACAAAAATTAGGCACGGGAATACAGTAAATGCTTTAGATCGGCTAGCGCACTTGAGTGTGTAGCCTACAACAATTAAACAAGGCACAAATAACTTTTAAAGTGCAAAACACAGAAAAATTGCAGACAAATGCAAAAAAAAAACAATCTTTGTAGAACTCAGATAGTTAGAAACTCGCTTTTCGGCGAGACTGAACAGCCGCTGGTAGGAAAGTAGAAAAAAATACTTATAATCTGTTAAAGTCCCTCTTTCGCTCACTGCTGCTTGTAGAACTCTGCAGGACACCACAAGGAGCTGTGCTGAGTCTGTTACAAGCGCAAAACCGTGCTAAAGTGGGTTTTAAGGCAGGGAGTTTGAAAGAGATAGGAAATGGCCCAAAACAGCCAATAAGCAACTAGTTACTGGACTGAGACCACTCCTCCAGGGACAGATAGGCTACTCAGAGCTCCCCACTCTCACTGGTGAACAAAGAAGCTTCCTCCTATCCAAGTAAGGATATGGGCAACACAGGAACTATGACACAGCCTAGAATTCAGCAATACCTGAAAACTGGACTATTCTAGTTCAGAAAAGGCGGGAAACAAGGATATTTATAGACAATACCTTACTCCTAGATGTTTATAATTTAATCTGTGAGAGATGGTATTACCTATTCAATTATATGTACATTTCTCTCTGCTTTTAACATGGTCAATAAACAGTAGCAGACCACTATATCTACTTATGCTGAGATTGTCAAAAATTCCCTAAGCCTCTCAGGCACTCACTTGGAAGACTTTAGCCATCTGAGAATTTGTTAGTATCTACACCCACACTAGTGTCTACACCACACTAGTTTCTACTCCCCCATCTGCATATACTTGTAAAGGGAATAACCAAAACTGAAAATATGTGGCCCTAAAGTCATGTAAGCCTACTTTAAGTCATAATGTCCTTGTTATAGGTGATTCAATTGTCAAACAGACCGACTTCACACTCACTGGACTAGATAAGAAGACAGCTATTATCAGCTGTTTCTCTGCTGTTAAGATTGAGCATGTTACAGGAACCCACGCTTCCTAATTGCTAGCATGATCTTTTTGTCACCTAAGTGGTAGTGAATAATCTTTGGCACAGCTGACCTCAGCACTTGTGTCTCTGAGGAAGGTAAAGTACTAATGTTGAATAGAATTCCTCCCTCACTGACAATAATGTCTACATTCAAAATAAAATAAGTGGCTACATTGTTTAGCTTGTTAACTGGTGTGTGTGTGTGTGGGGGGGGGTTCAGTGTGTGTCTGTCTGGGACTAGATGGCCAACAAACTCTCCCACTTTCTTATAGGTGGCATGCACATATGATCACATGGCTTTCTTGTACTGGATAGACATTTAGTCTCCCTCATACTGCCTTTTTGGTAATGTTCTTGTGAGCATAAATACCTAACAAATTCCAGTTTGAGCAATACCATGGATGCTCTGAAGAATGCCTCCACTTTAGGCCTACCTCACCTTTAAAGATGTCTATATTTGTTTAGTTACCAAAACTTGGTTTCCAAACAATGATTGCACTCCTTCCACAGGAGGCTACTGCACCTACCATACATTTAAGAATTCTAGGAAATGAGGGAAATCTCTATATTAATCAGGAACCATATTGCTTCGAGTAATGCCCCAGCACTGGCCCAGTAATCAAGGAGCCTCAATCCTCACCACTAGCACCAGTGGGGATGTACATTTGGAGGATGACAAGTACACACACACAGTATTTCCAGATGCAGCTCTCTTCATCACTTGTAATTTCCCTTAAGAACACACAGAGACCACAGTCAGTCTGGGTCTGGTTTCTCGCTCTTTCTCCAGATACCCTATAAGACTTCCCACTGGCACTGCTATAGAGTTGAGATCTCAACTGAGTGGCCAAGCCAAGACCTCCAGCACCCTCTCTGTCCAACCAGTGCTTTGTGTCCCTGCCCAAGTAGCTGACATACACACACACACACACACACACACACACACACACACACACACACACACACACACACACACACACACACACACGCACACACACACACACACACACACACACACACACACACACACACACACATACACACACACACACACACTTTGAGGTTTGATTTATGCACACACAAACTTGGGAAAGGCAGGCACAAGTTTACTAGCTATGCCCCCTTCTGCCCAAATTATCAGGTAATTGTTATTGCCACCAGCAACATCCTTATCTGCTACTTTAAGGCCCTTAACCAAGGGTGTCCAATCTTACTGTGCAATGTTACTATCAATCAAAATGGTAGTTTGACTAAGAGCAAGGCTATTAGGAATGGCCTACGCAGTGTCACCAAATAAATGCAAGTACTCTCAGAACTTAAATATATCTCGCAAATATCAGCCACAATGAAAGGTTTAAATATATTTAATAATAAATAAAAAATAACAAGAACATACTCAGTAAATAATCACAGTTACATCAGAGTTCAAAATCACAGGAAATACTTAAAGCAACATCGCAGGACAGTTTCAAATAAAGAAAACATCTAGCTATACTTCACTATATTCCTGACTGTATCTAAGAGAAATTATTGTACTCAACTTACTTACAGAGCAAGCAGGCAGATGTGGTGAGTGGATGTTCTTGTCAGGTCAAAGACAAAATATAAAATGCTTAGTATCTCTCTCAGAGAGTTAAATTAATATCAGATATTACTGCTGTGATAGCTTGCAACATGACATCATTTCTTGTCATCTGACTATCCCAGGTGAAAATCCCCACTGCATCTGGTAGCATTTAGCATCTACCTGTGAAAATGCATAGACCTCCAGATCTTTTGGCAAATGGCAGAAGCAGTAAAATAATTTACATTTCTCCAGTTTAAAGACAATGCAAAAAACTTCTAGTTCTAGACATTATGTCTCCTGTTGCACTGAAACTGAAAGATAACATCTCTTTTGTTTTTGGCCCAACCATAATGTAACTCAATCTCAACTATTCTTCTGAAGTTTTGCAAGATAATCTCCTGTGTTCCAGCTCCGCTGTTAAAATATATACATCTAAACAGTTACAATAGTGTAAATACATTTCTGCTCAGTATTTTACAAAATATCTCTTCAGCACACGTTTGTACAATCTGACATATAGCTGTAACACACCTGCAACACAAGAATCCTATATGAAGCATGCTGACATCCACAAATGACACATAACCATCTACAGAATTCCAGACAGCTGTGCTGGCAGTATCTCCTTTTGTTAGACTTCTATATAAATCATATTAATATTTACAAATGATATATAATTATTTACAAAATTCCAGCTTGCTGGGCTGGCGGTATCGCCTTTTGTTACACCCCTCCCCCAAGACTCAAGGTAGTTTTTCAAGTGACCCTTGAGAAACGTTGCCTGAGAGGGTTGAGCCTCTCTGGGAATACCTTACCCCACACCCTGTCTGGAGATTCCAGCTGCCTTGGCATTGCTGACCCCAGGACATTGCTGCACTATCCTATCATATCATATGCCTGCAACCCTAGGATCCACTATAGTAATTTGGGATTTGACTGGCTGGCTCCCTGTAGCCATAGATTCCCCCTCAGATTCCTCCTGCCTTGTACTGCAAATACTTAGCACCAGGGCCTCCCTATCATGGTAAGGTTTCCATCATGATAACACACCAAAATATGTGAAAATACAGAGAAAAACAAAAACTGGTATATCATGTTAACATGGTACAATTTGTACCCTTGTCTCCTGCCTAGCATTTCTACCATGTAGCTAACATCACTGACCTTCCTTACCACTTTGAAGGGTCCCTCCTAAGCTGCCTGCAGATGGTTGTGTCTGACAGGAATAAGAACAACAACCTGCTGCCCCACTGTCTCTAGCTTGAGTATTCCGGTCATACCAGACATTTTTCTGCTGTTGCAAAACACAAAATAAAGCAAACTTGCTCCAGGAGCATGTACACATAAAACAAAAAAGAAAAAAGTGTCAAAATGCTGAGTAATCCACAAACTGGTAGGAAGAACAAAAGAACTGTTTATTCACAGACTAAGCACTTTCACCCTATGTCCATAGGGCATCATCAGAGTGAATTAACACAAAAAATCTCTACATTTATGCAACTCTAAAATACAACATGCCCACTACTAATTATAAAATGCTGTGCCAATTAATTCTTAAAAAATATAGTTAAAAGCAATCAAACACACTAATAAATGTACTATAATAACTGGATGACTAAATAAAAATATATATAACCATGCACAAATTAATATAAATATGTGCAAATCCTGCTGTAAATAAATAAATAAGTTAAGTTAAAAAACTTGACTAACAGAAATGTACCAAAGAAACATATATGTATTTAAACCTGCATATGTGACAATACAAAAAAAGGGGGGCGGGGAGTGTTATTATAAAAGAGACATTATTTCTAGTGGTCACCTTAAACCTGCAATGCTCTTAACTTCAGTACAGAACTTAATGATATATTATCATTAATACCTGGAGATATAGTGGCGTTTGTCCTCGATTGCCATTCTAACTCCAAATTCTCTAGGTATAGGTTAGCATCACCCACTCTGAAATGGTCAACAATTCTGTCAATAATAGAAAACAAGAATTTATTGAAATCCTCACATTTCACTGAATGATTATAAAGTGCACTTTCCTTCTTACTTTTTTAATGACCCTTGCATGCTCTAATATTCTTCCTTTCAATTTTCTAGTGGTTATACCCACATAGAACGTTCAAGTGCCCAAGTTTTCCAGGCAGCATCCCTCTGATGCATGATAGAGTGTGCTTGTTTAGTTAACCAGGGAGCATATTTTGATTTTACCCTGCTTTTTCTGGAAGGTACCATGGAGTTTAACACATCTAGAAATAGAGTATTGAAAGATGTTATAACATTATTAAGGAGGAGGTTTTTAAGGAAGGACTAGTTTATGTTGGACAAAGTGGAGATGAAATTGTCTGGATTGTAGTGAGTCAGATCATGGCATTCTCTGTAAAGGTGTTCTTTGGGAGGATGTTGGGAGTATCTTTGGATATAAATAGGGGAATGATCACTTAGAGAGTTAGGGAGAATGTTGGGGTTATGGTAGAGACAAGGGTCAAAAGTAAGGATCCAGTCTATTATGGATCCTGAAGTAGAGCTTCTGTTGGACCTGGTAGAGGAAGATAAGATATTAGTTGTTGGAAGCTGTACAGATTGAAACTATGAGTAGGAGATGGGGAAAAAAAGACTGTTCCAATCTATATTTACATTGCTAAGTATAAAGGTTTCATAAGGAACATTTAGGGTGAGCCAAGAGAGAAAGTTTTCAAGGATAGAGATATTGCCCCTGGGGGGATGTTGATGGATACAATGACATTTTTTTATAGAGGTTACGGTGACAGTTTACTATTAGTATTCCTGCAGGAGCAAACCTAGGTATGGAAAGTGAGAGTGGAGAGAAAGTAAGTTGGTCAAAGTAGAGGATAGCAACACTTCCACCTCTTTTATTTGCTCTGTCTGCATGGAAGATATTGTAGCCTGGGGGAAGGATTTCTGAATTAGAGATGTGAGGTTTTAACCAGGTTTTTGCGAGGGTTAAGATGTGGGGGGGGGGGGGTTGAGGTCAATCCATGAGTGCAAGTCTGTAGTTTAGTTAACAATGCTTTGGATATTTAGAGAGAAAATAGTTAGGGATTTAGGAGATGGACTGTGGATATGGGGAATTGTTGAGGGGATTGAGGATTGGCATGTTTGCTTGTAAGAGATGGTGATGGGTAGTCTAGGGTTGGGGTGGATGTCCCCATCCAGGAGTAGTTTATCAATGAAATCAGTCAGTAAGGCGAGTAGGCCAAGTGTACATGGAGTTATGAGTTTTGTAAATGTGGAAAGTGAAACATTAGGATAAGTCTTAATTGAATGGTGGGTGGTAGGAGAGATAGGAAATAGGTGAAGAGAGATTAGAAGTGTGTGAGGGTAGCTATGTGGGTGGTGGTTGTTTGAGAGAGTTGGTGCTGATGCTATGTAATGCAGCGGTATATGGTATGAAGTAGATAGTGCTAGTAGGAGGAGAAAGGGGATAAGAAGGTGGTGGGGTGACAGTCAGGAAGAGTTGGGTAAATGTTAGCATGAGCAGTAAGGTGTAAGAGGTTTAAAGAGAGATAGGTGATTGACAGAAAGGGGACCAAGACAGATTCGAGAGGAGGAGATTTGGGGAGGGTACATGAAATGAAGTATTGTAGGAGGGGATAAAGATATATGGAGGGGGAGGAGGAAAAGAGAATTGGGAGGGTGAGGGGATTGGTCAGAAAGGAAGGGGGTGGAGAGTAGAGAATTATAAAGGAAATGAAAGTGGGGGTGGGTGAGGGTTGCAGGCTGTTTTTTATTTTCTGCATCAGAACTATATTCAGCCAAAAGTTTGAAAATGCATACATTCCATTCTTTAAATTGTTTAATTGATTTTTGATTATTTTAGTATTTCTGAATATATTGTATTAAAGAGGACACTTGCTGGTTCTGGAGGTCAACAGCTGTCTTGAAATGTTAAAATACCGAATATAATTTTTATTTTAGAAAGTGGATTTTAATTTTTTAGTTAAACAATATACCATTTCTGTAATTACAGACACCTAAGAAAATCTGCAGCTCTGTTAGAAATTAATTATTTCCACTTTCAGTACCTTTTTTACACCATCATGAAGTGTGTTATATTTATACAAAGTCATTCTTACTTGTCTATTGAAAAGTAAAAATACTTTATGCATCAGTTGGTGCTACAAATTCCAAATTATGATGTGAGTTTCAGAAAATATCTGTAAAAATCCATTAGTACAGATTTTGCAAGTAGCTCTTCAATAATGACCATGTGTATAAATGTTCACTTATGCAGTCTCAACTTTTTCAACCAAGATTACCTGCTCAAACCAAAGTGTAAGTATTATGAACATTTGTTGTGCAAGGTGTACCTAGAATCAGCACGGTAGAATAATTCAGAACAGGTGCTTATTTTCAAAGTTCATCCTTAAAAAACAAATTGATAGATGAATAAAAGCATCTGCCACAAAAATATTTATACATAGAGGATGCTGATTTTTCTAGTCCCAGTATCATGCAAACTTTTATTTTTCCAAATGAATGGGTAATGTTTTCAACAAGAAAATTTAGCTTACTTACCCCTCAAAATATGAGCATACAAAGAAGGTATTGCAGATACAGAAAACAATAGGCAGCATTCAGTTCAGCTCCATAAGCTTTTCCAAAATGATAGTGTACTACTAGTGACGTCAACTACTGTACAAACTGTGGCACATTCACCTTGCTCATATGGTCATAGGACCATATGAAATACAAGGCAACTGCGTCACAAGAACATTTACACCTTGTCATGCTGTTTCCCCCTTCTCAAAAAGGACAAAGCAGGTTGGTCCCAAAGAAAATGTATGAGTACCCATCTATCCATCTAGGTTAAATATGAAGGATACTAGCGTGTCACTTTGTTTAGCTTGCAGACAGCGTTTATTCCACTGGTAGAATAGGTGTTGAATAATAAATCTCCAGCATGTTTTATTGAGGTCCAGGTGGAGTTTTTAATCCCTAAATCTGGTATTAGCGGAGATATTTGACTTGCAAAGATACAGAAGATCAAGGAGTTTGCTTTCCCTAATAGCACAAAATGTGTGGTATAGATCACCACACAACAGCCTATATGAAACTGAGTAAAGGGATAGTGCTTCAAGTCTTTCTTGGTATCAGAGGGATATTAGGTCAACAATCTTCTTGGTTAGGAGCCTGCGGGGTATTTATAGAAGCTTAATATGTCTAGAAAGGTATATCCAAAAGGGGGTATTGTAGTCAGTATTTGGTCTAATTAAGGTTGTGTAAAGAGGGAGGATGACTTCTTTTTGACCTGGATGATATGTTTTTAGGTATTAATTGTGTTGAAAAGAAAGATTTTCAGATTATGGCTGTTATGTGGGTGTTGAAGAGGAAGAAATTATCAACCCAAGTTTCAAGATCCTTGAAGACATCATTTTTGATGGAGGTGCTGGCTGTACTACACATTAAAGGAGAGAACTGGTTACCAAATGTGAGAATAATGCATTTCTTCACATTTAATTTTAGCACTTTTTCTCTATACCGCTTGTTTTGCAAGGTTTAGCTCCTTCTGCAAAGAATGGGTATTAGGGGAGGCCTGGCAATAACTCAGTTTACAGTCATCTGCAAGCTTAGTTAATCAAAGGTCCTGATTTCTGGCCTGGAGATTAGAGATGCAGACACTAAAAAGGAGTGACTACATTACTCAGCCTTGGGGTACACTACCACTTGCCTTTATACTTTATCAGGAACCAGCTGCCATCTTAGTTATGTGGGTTCAATCATTAAGCCAGTTGGCTATCCACCTCACCATGCATGGATCTACATTTAAAGCAGTTAGCTTGTTTATGATGCCAGCATGGAATGCAGTGTCAAATACTTTGGTCAGATCCAAATAAGCTGTGAGAACAGGATGACCACTGTCAGCAGCCTGTGTAACATTCTCGAAAAAGTTATCTAAACTGAGTTGGCAGGATCTCCCTTTGACTAAATTAAACTGATGTGGGTCTTGCCTGAAAATATTTTTTTGATATCATAGTTTATCAAAATTTATGAGGTCAGATATAATGTCTTCTAAGGATTTGTAAATCAAACTAGTCTGTCTAGTGGTTCCATAGTTTTCAGGGTAAGTGGTAGGGCCTCCCTTGTGTAGGGGCATCACCACTGTAGTTCACCGTATTTTACAAACAAATCCTCTAGCCAAGCTCAGGTTAAACAGTTTAAATTAGGCAGATTTAGTGAATTTTTATCAGATATCCAGGTAAATTATATGGCCCTGTGCAAGCAGTACTTTCTGTGTTACAGAGCACTTTTAGTACATATCCCTTTATGATATTAAGAGGTGTAAGGGATTTAGTCATTTGTGGAGTTAAGATAGTTAATTTAGGGGTAAAGTATGTACTAAATGTGTCTGCTGGTATTATTTGGTATATCTGCTAGGTCTTTGTGGGTGGTGCCATTCTGAGTAACTTTATAACACTGCCAAGTTTTATTTATTAGTTTCCTATTGTAAATAAACAAGGACTTGCAATTATTCTTGGGATTAAAACATAATTTCAGTTCATGATGCAACCTATTAGCCATGATGATAGCTTTTAGGTCTGTATTGATGTTCTTGACGCAATCTTCAATATGAGGAATTTTAGATCTGTTGTATGATTTAAAAAGTTTTTGTAAGTGTTGTTATAGAGTTTGTTTAAGCTGGCAGACCAATTAGGTAGTTTATTTTATATTATTTTGAAATTGTTAAGCAGGGTAGAGTGCTAATCCCATTGGACCTATTTCAGTCACAGCCCAGGAGTAAATACAATAGATTCATGACCTTACATGCAGACTAAATGACAAAATACAATATATACATGTATTATATACATAGCAAATATCTGAGTTGGTTTTACGGCATAAATTTGTTTGTAAACTTCTCATTATATTTGACTCTAATAGGGGTGGCCAGGTCAAGGCACTTCATCTGCATGGTAATAGAAGTCATTTACATAAATAAGAGTGGAGTTAGTGTTGGGTCTGATGTGATGTTACAAATGAATTTCGACAGCTCACCTCAGAGTCTGAGAAGGCCCATCCACCTGAAATCCTCGAATCCAGAACCATTGACTGCATGGGCTCTAGAGACTGCGAAAGAGAAGACTGCAGTAATTGTTGCCATTCATTCAGTCATGCTGTCCCATGCTTGCTTAATGCCCAGCATGCACTCCATTTGCATTTGGTGGAGCCTTCAAACTGCTACAGCAGTAATGCTGTAAATCTAGCAAACAGGTACAATTTACAGATATAACACAATACTGGTATATTAAGCCAACCACATCTTCATTAATAACCAATACAATTACCGCCCCACATGCAAAACTTGCAAGTGTGTGCAATTCACTTCCACTAAGCAAAGCTGCCAAACTGTGCCAGTCTCATGCAGTTGCACTATTCAATGCATGTGCCTTGGTGGGTTTTAGATTTACTGCATTATTAATACTATAAAAGCATGGCATTTAACGATTCATGTTTATAGTTCATCATGCCATCCTTGTGCAATTGTACAGCACATGGGAATGTTTCCAAACTTATTTTACAGCGCTGTCAACCATGCATGAAACATTTTGCAAAGCGCATAATCTTTTGTGACATATGGTAGCTACTGTTGCTAGCTTCAGCCTGAGTGATGCTGCATGTAAGTGTGAACTGAAATAATTGACAGACCCTCACAAAAAGGTGCCTCACTCATAAAACCTTGCAAATCTGTGTGCACATTCTGCAATTTTCTAAACTTTTCACCTCAGCAAGACCTTTGGTCTGTCTTGCTGTTCTCCCATAGTTCTCATGTCTAACTGCTATCTTTAACTAGCCTTGTTTGCACTGCAAGACCATGATAAAAGGATATGATAGGTAAGTCTCCCCAGTCCCCAAAGCAGTTGATCAAGAGTACAGAGCTCAGCTTTTGGGTAAAGGGCAGGTCGCAGAAATAGTCCCAAACACCTTTTGCATTTAGCTTGGTATTGTTTATATGTTTTTCCCATATTGACTTTTTGTGTATAAATTATACTTTCAAAGTTGCTATTTTCCTTATTTTATAACATATTTCCATTTTCAGTTTGTAGGTAGCAATTCTAAAGTAGTATGTTCATTTTTATGCAAATAGTTGCTTCAGGACTGAAAGATTTTTGAAGTGTACATATTCTGGTTTGGATATAGTCAGAGTTTTCAGACATCATGAATATTAATGTGTTTTTCTTTCTCACAGGCTGTTTAGTGGTATAATATAGATTTATTTAATTTATTTGAATCTTAAAATGAATTGGCATGTGCTAGCTTTACATAGGTTATCTACATTAATATGTTCTAATTAACTTTTTTTGTGCTTGAGCCACATGGATAGTCTGTAGAAATCCTGTTGTGGGCTGCATTGTTTTGGGAAACGTAGTACTATCAAGGATAAGGTGGCTTACCCTCCAGATACATATAGTTATTATGTTTTCCTGGTACAGTGGTAGAATTGCTCTGCTCAGCTGATACACCATGTAATATAGGTTCATACACTTTTTACGGGTTTGTTGAACCCTCACCCTACCATTAAGGCAAATAAAAAGGAAGGTTAGAAGGAAAGACAAACGGGCAACTAAAAGACTGAGCAAGCAATCCCACTGTAACCATTTAATAGGTACAAGAACTACTTATACAATCATGTTATCTTACCAACCATTGTCCTAGGCCTACTTTAAATGTGTAGAGAAAAGAAGAGAGCCACTTGAAATATCCTAATCAATCTGGCAGCTTATGTTCTTAGTCACATTGTCCCTGATTTTCCTTTTTTTTTTAGCTGGAGGCAGAAAAACAGTTTTAGTAAAGCAGGCTTCTGAATCCTCCATTAAGTGCCACCTCTTTATTGCTTTGCCATCTCTGGGTAAATGAAGGCAGGCCTTTTAAAGATTAATGTGTCCCCATTTACATTTGGAGACTTTTACCTAGCTCATGGGCTAACCATACATAATTTCAGCCACTTTCAAATCAGTAAAGCACTATAGACAATTGCTTTTGTTTCTTGCAGAACAGTGGCTTGTTTAAACAAACTATTCTGCTCACAGTTGCTCCCTTGAGGAACTAAGCAAGTGTGGTGTGACTGACTCACACAGCTCCTAAATAGCTGACCTGTTTCTTTGATCAACCACCTCCAAACTCCTTTAAATTTATATTATAGCAATAACCCATGGCTGGGTGTGGGTAATGCTGGATTTAACTATGACTGGTGTGGTTTGGTGATGACCCTTCACCCTTGTAACCAAACAAAGCCAACAGTGGGCAAATCAGCATTGCCCACACCCACCCATGGGTTACTGCTGTTATACAATGACATTAGTTAAGAAAAAGAATTACTTACTTTTCTTAAATAATGTCCTTGTATAGTGGCAGCATGGTGTTCTTCCACTTTGTTTACATATCCAAGGGCTTTCTTGATGCTTATACAGTGTTTTGGAAAGGAATCAATGGAAAGGAAGCACTCCATTGCTTCTTTTTTCTTTTTTTTGTAAATAAAGGTTGAAATCCAGACACTCTAGAGGTATGAGAGAGACAGGATGGAGAAAATACAAGGAAAGTCAGGTATGTTTCTTTAATTTTGAATAACGTACCTGATTTTCCTAGTATTTTCTCTGTACTATCTCTCTCATACCTATGGACTATCCAGATTTCAAATTTAATTTATTTATTTTTTTTTATGGTCAAGAAACTAAAAAAAGATCTAGCATATATTAATAGAAGAAAGTCTGGTCGACCTGACTTTTTTTTGTTGGTATATGCTCAATTTACAATGGGCACGCTGGTGGGGCTGAACAATCAGTGTGCTCATTTTTGAATGCCAATGACCATTCATTGTATAATATTCATTTGCCCTGAGTTTCACAACACAAGAGTAACCCTTTAGTAAAGAAAGAAACAAATTTAAATGATTTACTATTTAAAACTGCAATTTGCAAATGTACTCTAAACAGGTAAAACACAACTGGAAATAACTAAACATAATTATGTAACAATCCTACTTAACTCAAAATACTGAAAATTGTAATATTCTAATATAATCTCACTCAAAGTTCAATAATGCAAGCTATAACAATTACAATGCTTCCACTATGAGCAGGCTACCTAACCAAATGTCTTTCCTATACAAAAATCCTAGAACAAAAACATAAAATTCCATTTCAGATAAAAAATGCTTACCCTTTGTAATTCAAACTTGTTGAAATTTAAAACATACCATATGTGCCTTTTAAAATGGACCTGAAAATGAGAATTAAACATCTGTCAAACCCCAAAGTTATCTTATTACAAAAAACTAGCATAGTCTGGATCACTATACTCATATTAATGACATCCATTGACATAAACGTTAATCTTGGATGACTCATAAGTATCGACAATAACAACCCTCCCTACCACTAACCACTCTGAGCAAATTCTTTTGCTTCAATAAACCTAAGTAGCATAGACAACAGATGATTCACACTGGAAACGTGGGCTACACTTCATCCTCTTTATCTTAGCCATTGCAGAAGAATGGCTATAAGTAGGTTTTGTGTATTCACTTAAACAAAACAACACTATGACTTCTTCTTTGTCGACAGACCAAGACTGGGTACAAGTAGAGTAGTGATACTATTTATAAAATAACACAGCCATCCACACAACACTTAGTACAAAGAAGCAATACCCAAATGGACATAGAGCCAGTTTGATTAGTAGTTCATCATGAACAACTATATAAATGTTACCTTACTACTCTACAGCACTTCATCAGCCAAACAAATAAAATATTATAAAAATGTATTCTATCAGAAAGGAATTGGGAGGTTGGCATAATAGTTAAGGTCTTTACCTTACAGACACATAGTATGGGGTTTGATTCTCACATGGGATAACTAGCTAGGCTTAAAATGGCCCACAGGGACAGTTAGCCTAGTACTAATCTAAATATAGCTTGGCTTAGAAACTCGAAAATAGAATATTAGATCTAAGCAATCTCACACAGCTAATCAACCAACATTCTCATAACAAACCTACCAGATAAATGCAAATACATCCTCCCATCCTAAATGACCAATGTTTTTCAGTTTCTTCATGGTTATTTAAGGCTCAAAAATTGCCTTCTACTAAAATAAATTTATTTTATCTCAAAGTATCAAAAAAGCAAACTCTTGATATAACTCAAAGCCATTGAATGGAAAGAAATATACACCAAAACTAATCAAATCTTAGTATTACCTACTTCTTCTGATTTACTCAGAATCATTCATACTAGGCTATTCACCATTAAGCTATGAATACACAAAGAAATGCCCTGTCCATGTATATTTAAGGAATTTAGAGAAATATTCAGTCAGTGAAAACAGACTTGAAAGAAATGGAAACCAAACATCCAGACAAACAGCTATATTACGCAAAGTTAAAACAAACACCTGGATCTCTCATAAGCTTAGCAAATGCCACATATATCAGAAAGTGTCTTTTGGTAAACCAAAACCATTTTGGAAATCCCTTAAACTGATAACAAATACCCTAGAAAGTCCACCTACCTCAAGCACTACTAAATAAAAATGTGAGGTAATTTGGGAATCATATCATCTAAGCCCCAACTCGATTATATCCACTGCATCCTCCTACTAATTCCCGCTGTCGATTTCCAATCATCACATCTGACGAGATAGGTAAATTATTCAGAAAAGCTGGACAGTCCAAAAATCTCAGGCACCACCATCTACACAATAAAATTATACAGATGGTCTTCCTCTGCATGGCAAAATAATTTATCCACATCTGTAACTTAACTCTAACCACAGATATCTTATCCTCCAGTTGGAAACATGCTTCCATTATATCCTCACCCAAAGTGAACACTACAAACATTCCCTCAGACATTTGACCCATTGCTGTTCTTTTCCCAGTCAGCAAAATACCAGAGAAACTGCTTTATGAGTTGCTAATTGAGCAAATTACCAAGTAAGCCTAATAGGGAACTCAGACTGGCTTCAGACCAGGATAAAACACCCTAACTGCTAACTATATATTATGATTTGAACTCTGAGGGCATGTTGAAAGGCCACCTTTTTGGCGCTCTAGTCATTGATTTTAAGCGAGCTCTTCAAATGGGTAGTAACAGTTTACTTCTTAGCAGCTAGTCTCAAGTCAGATTCAGAGCACAATACTCCTCATTTGACAAATATGACATTTACATTTACCTGCGGAAATTCTGTAACCACAAAGGAAAGCATTACAGACCAGGTCTCACAGAGCTCTCCCTTAAGGCCTGTTCTGTTTTTCATCTTTATGCAAAAGATCTCCCAAATATTGACAACACCCTATACAGAGTTGATCACCATCCAAGGCTCAAGTTCCTCCAACAACAGCACTCTCCAAAATAAACTGCAGAATGATCATCTGATAACCCCCAGCTCAAACAATAGAATGTATGTGTTACCTGCTCTCATTTCCATAACAGAGAGTATCTATATTCTTTGATTATTTTATCCACACTGATGTCTTCTTAGTTATATCTTATGACCATCATAACAAACAGCTTTAATACGATACTGACATGTCAGATGGATTGAGTGGGTGCAGCCATATGTTTATTGCCAAATTACCCTCCAGTTGAAGAAAATTCTTTAAGATATTTGTCCAAGGCAGGAATTTCAAAGAGGCCATTTCATTGATGCATAGGTGTGTTACCTAACATTAAAGAGCAGGTAGCACTGTTGTTCTCTGAACTTTCAGTCTCTTGTTACCCACAGCATATACATTCACTCAGCTCCCATGGGACACCTTACAATCTGCCAAAGAAGAGTGCCAGGCTGGAAACTTCCCAGGCAGCCTTTCCTTTTAGAACCCCTAGTCAATGAGAGTTCCATCTAATAAGTTCTGAGACCTCCTTCTATGTATTTTATCCTCCATTATCTTTCCTGCCATCCACTTAGATGGCTGCGGCAGCCTATTGTAATCTACCTAGCTGACTCAATAAAGAAGGCAAAATCCTGAAAAATCCAGTGTGGAGAAACAGGAAATTCCTTTTCAACCCCTAGTACAATAATACACAAGGATCAGTGGGCCTCCTAACTCTGTCTAACTTACTCTACTGTAACTCCTCAGACTTTCCCCTTCTTTTACAAGGCGGTGGGTCAGGTGGGAAAACATAGTTCAGAAGATCAATGTTGTGTTTGGCCTTTTAACACTTCTTTCTGGCTAGCCCTCCCATCCCTGACCCTACTGACCTATCCTAAATCTACCTAAACCTGCTGCCCCCCTTTCATACCTGAGGTCTCAGCTGACCTGCCTCAGACAAACTGTGGCTCACTATGATTAGTTAGTGAGGCATTATTATAACTTCATTTGGAACTGGCTGAAAAACAATAAACCAGTTATCAGCTGTATCAAATCTACCTTAGTACTTTTTGAAACTCATAAAAAGCTTTCTTTCAACCAGGTGCTGCAAATAAAAGACTCTCAAGATTATGCACCCCCACAGTTACATAACAGAAATAACATTTATGGTCAGCACTGAACCCTCACCATTCATATTAAATATATTACAGACAGTATTCTAAAACATTTACAGTTAGTATGCAACTTTATACACCTCCTTACATCTGAGGCCAAAAGAATAAGAGGAATAAACACAGGAATTCCAAAGCTAGAAAACTACATTCCAACAACTAGACCCAGATCATGGTCAAATGATGTCCTAGTCACAGTAAAGGATGGGACCCCACCCCACCCCTCCCCTCCCACAATCATATAAATACCTCGTTACTTGATTGTCCATCCCTAATTTCCATAAAACACTGTTCAATCCTGACAGTGTGTATACTGTTTTCTTCTTTACTTTTATAGTGATTATAGATTTGAATTTAACTTAAAATTTTAAATTCAGAATTTACAGCAAAATTGCTGGCAGCCATTTGCTAAACAAAACAAGAAGACTAAAACAAAACACTTTCACATGGTAAACAGAATTTACATCCACTGGAAATGCATCTGGCAGCTCATGAAACCACAAGATACTGGATAAGATTCAAATAGTATATAGGGAATTGCAAATGATCTGCTATGTGAAGAGTGCAAGAATTCAAAACCCAAAATGTGTAACACATTTATAACAGCTGGAAACAACCCGCTGGATGCAACACTCAGAAGGTCAAACCAGCAGCACTATTTGGTGAAGCAACTTAGTCAGAGTTACAAAGTAAACATTTGAAGGCTGATAGACCCAAACTCTGCAGTACAGGAACAGCACATTAACAACTCATAGTCTTACTCATCCAAACTACGTACTAGACAGGTTGCTGTAGCCCAAAAGTGCATTTCAAAACCATGTGCCCGCAAAAAAAAAAACAAAAAGCTAAAAAGATATTCATAGTTAAAATAGTAACATTAAAGTCTTACAGTTCATGCTGTCTAGTTTTTTCACAGCAAAATAATAAATGCTCTGTTAATAGACAAGAAACCAAGGAAACCAAGGATCATACCCAAAGAGTGTGGCTCATATGATGATGCTCCTGTTGACTATAATCAATTTCTTCTTTTACACCATAGGTACTATGGGATAAATGAACCAAGAGTTTACTCACACACACACACATGCACACACATGCACACACACACACACACACACACACACACACACACACACACACACACACACACACACACACACACACACTTATGACCATTAGTTTCAGCCACTTGTATGACTGTACACCTCAGATATCCACTTGAGATCAAAACAAATTCATAAATAATGGCCCAGAAAAAAATGCCACCTCACTACTGTAGGAACCATGCAGTGGAACTACATGCAACTCTGCTTTGCCCTCTTAACCTCTTAGCTCATGGATCAGAGATATAGACTCAAAAATGCAGAAAAGATTTCAAATAATTCTATAATACACATGGAAAGTTGCTAGAATAACAAGCTTTGCATTAGCAAGCATATTCAGAAAGAAGTCTGAAAGTCACATGCCTGCCATTATTAATTACTGTAATCCAAAACAATTTGCCAGAAAGCCACACATTTTACAAGGAATAGATTAAAATACCCCTCAACTTCTTTGCTCATGAATTCTGGACAAAACCAAAAATAACTGGAGATAAGGCATAAAAAGGGATACATTTTAATTACTATTTTTTATCTATTTGTTAACTATGTAAATATATAGCATTCTGATTTACCCTGCTTCTGTTTTGCCCAACTGGGTGCAAGTTGTGTCTGAAAAGGATCTTCTGACCAGTCCACCTACCTGGTTATCAAACAGTAATAAATAACTAAAATCTACTGGGAAAAGTTTCTCTTTTTATGAATGATCCAGGTACACTGTCTGAGTGATGTACTCAGTCATGCAGTATTCAAACAGTGATGGAAGGATTCAAATACTGTAACCCTGCCTACATGAAACAGTTCATCAACAGTTTGGAGCCATAGGTGTTGTCATACATCTCAACCTTTTAGCAAAAGAAATCTGGACAAAGCCAAAAATAATGACAATGCCAGAGGCTCAAAATAGGGTCAGATTTTAAATATTGCTCTTAAAGACTTAGAAAGTTGCTAGAATAAAGGGTTTTGTGTTATCATGCATTTTCTGAAAAATGTGAAGTCTGAAACTGAAATGTTTATCATTATTTAGTGACTTCATTCCTCTAAGATATGCCTGAAAACCACAAATTTTATGAAAATCAGTCCAAAAATATGAGGCAAAAATCTGGACATTCTGCGAAAATCTGGACAGTTGAGAGCTATGAGTGCTGTACAACTCTAATTCCTTTAAAATGTTAACAGAGCCCCAGGTGTTGTGTGAATGTGCATTTTCTGAAAAACAAAAACTATGAATCTTTAATAACTTATGTTATTCACTGACTGCTATATCTGCTATATCTGTTATTTAACAGATATTAGTGAAGGTCTGCGGTTAATCTGCAGGATTAATGCTCTGAGGCAAAACTCAGAGAAGTTCAATGTGTTTTCTGAACAAGAAGGGCTCTGAAACTCTAATGACTGACTGTAATCTAATTTACCTAAAATGTTTTCAGAAGTAAAGTATGCAAACTGGCGAAATAAGGGATGCATAATCACAATGAAACTGAGCAATGCCTGGATGTGAAGCAAGCACGTAAGCGACTCTGAAAGTAAAGTAAATGTGCAAAGCAAACATATCTGCAAAATCAGGAATATTTAACCATGAACCTCCTGGCTGTGAAGAAACAAGCAACTGTGGAAATCAAATCAGTAAAGCCAGGAAGCAAATTAAGCATATAGACAAACTCAGGAATGTATAATCCTACAACTCCTGCATGTGGAGAAATAAGTAACAGTGAAAAGCAAATAAGCAAATCAATACAATCAGGAAGGAAAGTAAGCACATGGGCAAATTCAACTCCTGTATGGGAAGAAACAAGTAACTGTGGAAAGCAATAACCAAGGAAAGAACTAGGGATAACAATGAATAGTCTGATGTCAAAACTATAACAAGTAGGACACCACTGCAGTGAAATCAACAGGATTTATTTAGTACTTTTGTTCTGACAATACGAAACATCTTCAGAATAATAGACATTTAAACCATTCCCCTTAAAAAACAACGGCACTAGTTATGTGACTCCCACAGCCAATCATGTTTACAAAGTAATTAAAACCCAGTTAAAAGACAATGCATCTAAAATGTAATATAAACCCAAAGATTTCATCTTTAAAATGCAATTAATAGATATGCTATTAGGTCCAGGAGCTGCACCTGCATTCAATTTAAGTTGCCAAAACAGCTCGTGGATTTCCAAAAGCAAGTCAATAGCACCACCTCTAGGATTAATAGAGGGTTTTTCGAAATCAAAAAAATAAAAATTTGTGATTCAGGAAATCCCTCAGATGTTAAGCTAAGGAGTTATTAATATTCCCCTTAGCAATGTTATAAACATGTTCATAAATATGTTCTCTAAATGATTTTATTGTCTTCCCGATGTAAAACCCTTTAAAATGTTGACACAGTGCTGCATAAACCAGACCTTTTGTACTACAATTAAAATGGGAATTTGAGTAAATCAAAACATTACCAATAAATAACCTATTTGTCTCAAGAATATATTTACAATAATTCCAGCTCCCACATTTATAGGTAGCCCATCTAAGTATAACTCCCAACTGGATATTATTACCAGCACATTCAGTCCTATTCTTTAGACAAATACCCTTAATTGCTAAAAATTTAGGGGTCGGCCCAAGCCAAAACAATTAGAGACAAAACACAGCAGCCTAGGAAGGAATACTGTTGCAACAGCAAAGAACAAGGCATTAGAGGCACTCTAACAGCTTCTGGAAAGTGACTCAGTAGATGACAAAAAGAAACTCTTGTCATATTGTAAGGCAAATACAGAAAGGTAAAGAACCTTTATAGAAGAAGTACATCCAGCAGCTTCTGAATGAAGAAAACCCCATAGAACCTGTACTGCTCCAGGCACAGCCTATGATGAGAGAAGAGGAAGAGCCCACCCATAGCCGACCTTAGGCATAGGCCAACTAGGTGGCCACCTAGGGCACTGGTCTAGTAGGAGCACTTTTCCAGTATTTATTTGCTGCAGGCAGACCAGGATGGTGGTGCCATGAAGCCCTTTTGCCTAGGGCATCAGTTGACCTAAGGCTGGTCCTGAGCCCACCATAGAAGAAGTAAGAACAGCACTAAGGAAAATGAAGTCAGAGAAAGCAACAGGCTTTGATGATATCACAGCAGATATGATAAAGATGTTGAGAGAGGTAGGGGCAAAATGTCTCCTGAGGGTATTCATAGCACTATGGAGAAAAAACATACGTCTCATTGTCTTAGTGCAAGAAATCTTTACAAAGCCTAAATTAATGGGAGTACAAAGGCCCAAAAATAGAGAATGATTTTAAATATTTCACTTAAAAACTTAGAAATTTGCTAGAATAACAGGTTTTGTGTCAGCATGCTTTTTCTGAAAGACAAACTCTGAAACTCAAATGCATATTATTATTTAGTGACTACAATCCTCAATGATTTGCCAGAAAACCACAAATTTTACAATGATCAGACAAAAAACATGAGGCAAACATCTAGACAGTTGAAAGGTATGAGTGAGAAAAAAGAGTATCCCTGATGACTGGTGAATAAGCATACCAATGCCAGTGTATAAGAACCAAAGGGACATCAACAACTGTGGGCATTTCAGAAGTATCAGACTCCTTTCACATTGCACAGAAGCTCTGTAAATGGGGACTGATAAATGAATACACACAGTAGCAGAAAGTAAGATGGGAGATGAGCAGTTCAGATTTAGATCAGGACGTAGCACAGTCTAACTGGGCATTCCTACACATGGAGAAAGCATATGATAAGGTGCCAGGAAAGCTAATTCAGGCAGTATTTTGAAGTCCCAAAAACACTGGTAGAATGAGTGCAGGCTATATACAAGGACACAATGACTCATGTATGAACAGTGTTCAGTCTCACAGAGGGGCTCCCAGTGGGTGTGGGTGTATATCAGGGTTTAAATCTGAGCTCACTGCTGTTCAGACTGGTGATGCACTACATTAGTAAACAGGTCAGTGAGGACAGATCAACAAAGCTGCTGTGTGCAGATGATGTGATATTACGTATAGGCTCTGAAGAAGAACTTCAGCAGATGATAAGGGAATGAAATGCAAAACTGAAGGCACATGGGATGAGAATGAGTACAAGTAAGGCCAGTGTAATGGCAGCAAATGGGGGAAATCAGAAGAAGCTGAGAAATGAGAAAGAATGGAAAATAGTGAAGCAGGTTAAGAGCTTCAAGTATCTGGAAAGGGTGATTGAGGAGAAGCAAAGTCTGAATGAGGCAAGCTAGAAACAGAGGCTGTGCAGCCAACTGGCACAGAGTGTCACTGATAATGTATGACAGGAAAACTGACAAAGAAGCTGAAAATTAAGACATACAAAATGGTGGTGCAACCAGTAATATCATATGGTATAGAAACCTGGGCAGTAAAGGCAGAGCAGTTGAAGAAGCTAGAGGTGATGGAGAAGAAGTGCTTGAGATGGGTGGCTGGATGCCCACTGTGGGACAGATGAAGAAATGAGGACATCAGAGCAGAAGCCTAAGTAGCTCCAATTACAAAGAAGGTCTAAGAGAACAGATTATAATGGTTTGGGTGCATATGCAGAAAAGCAGAAGACAATCTTGTCAAAAAGATTTGGGACAGACAGAAAAAAGGAAGGGGAAACAAGGGCATTCAGCGAAGATGCAGATGGATTGTGTGAGGGAAAACCTGCGACAGTCAGACATGACTGTTGAAGAATGTAGGGGAGTGGCATTGCATTGAGAGAGATGGCGTCAGTTAACACGAGACCCTGACCCCATGTAGAACATGGGAAAACGGGGTTGGTAATGATGACTCATATGCAAGGTTCCTTCAAGCATTGAAACTCTCAAGATTTCAAGCAATTAAAATATTAGTTGGAGAATTCGAAAATAAACTTTACAAACATGCACTCCTATCTATAATTGAGTCAAATTGTAAGATTTCATAATGCAAATCTAGGGATATCTGGCTATGCTTCCTACTTGATCTTCTAGAAAAAGACTTTCCACTCATACCTCTCAACCTGGAAACATCAATAATCTGGACAAAGGCCCATGAAAATCAGGTAATCTGTACGCTGGTTAACATAAAATTTACATATAGAATTATGTAACCCCATCCACTCCAATGGAATTGTGGGATACCAACGCAAACTGAAGAACAGACAAAATATGATCATGAAACACAAAATAAACAGAAGAGCAAAAGTGTTTTATTTATATTAACGTCTGAACTTGTATCAAACTTTGAACTTGTGCAAAACTAAAATACAATTTTCTTTTATAAAAATAAAATTAACCATGTTTCAGCCTTCTACACTAATATTAAATAACATAAAATATGACCAGAACAAAACTATTTTATTTATATTAATATCTAAACTTGTTAACATTAATATCTGAACGTATATAAAACTTTGAACTTGTAAAAAGCTAAAATGCAATTCTCTTGTATAAAAATAAAAGGTACTTGTGTATTATCGCAACAAGATTCATAATGTCTCGCAACCAGGTTCCAAATCATTCATAAATGTTGAAATTATGGACAAACAAGTCATTGTCCTGTCATGAATTTTACCCAATTAGTAACCTGGATGTGATATTTTACCTCAGTGTTATTCGTAGTTGAGACGAGTGCCATGTGAACCAAAGGTACTGGTTTGCATTGATAGTCGGTTGAGGAAAAAGCAGACATGCAGTTTCTGACCTTTCTCTTTACATCATTCACATTCTATGTTGCCCCTGGGAGTGGCATCCATTGTCATCTCTCTTAAGTGACAGATAGGCATACTGTTAACAGTGTCACATTAGTACATGTTGTTTTTTTCCCCTTTTTGGAGGGTCTCATAACTGTCAACATTTAAAACCTTTCCACTGAAGGGAATAGACTTGACATTTCATCGCTTCAGAGCACAATGTTTCTTTGCTGTCAGTGTATGTGTGTTCTGGAATCACTTTTGGTAAAGCAGACAGAAACACAGTTCTGATCAGTTCATGACTACATATTTTCCACAGTTTCTACATTTTCTCAGGTTGTTCTGTCATTAGGATTCAAATTAATTACTCAATCTTGCTTTTCTTTGCTGTGTTCTGTCATTGTGGGAATTTCTGTTTTCTTTGAAGGAGATGAAGTTTGAAAAGAAATGCATGACATTATTTAGTGACATTAATCCTCAATTATGAGTCAAACACCACAGATTTTGCAAGGAATACATTAAAATATGAGGCAGAAATCTGGAGACTTGAGAGGTATCAGTGTGCCCAAGTGTATTCAAGCTACTGGAGATCCAGACATTTTTCAAAAAAAAAGGCTGGTAGATATGGAATCCTGGAAACAACAGTAGCTCATTCAGAAGTCATTCATCCCTTGTGCTCTGTTGTTTCCAAATAATGAATCACGTTTGTGAAAACTGACCTACAAAATAGGGACAGAATTTAAACATTGCTCTTAGAAACATTTTAGAAACTGGAGAAATCGCTACTTATGTATTATCGAGTTGCAAGTTGTTGTTGTCTTTCGGCTTTTCCTAGATAGGGGTCGGCTAATGATTGGCAGTAGATTTTGATGAACACTGAGGTGCCAGCTCGATGTTCAACAAAGGCACATCCATTTACGCATGTCTTTCGAATGCCCACCCAACCACGGGTTGGAAATGCAGACTCCACACAGAAGGCACTCCCCGCACTTCAGCCGAGAATCGAACGGGAGAACCTCTTGCTGTGAGGCAACAACGCTACCGCTGCACTACAGCAGATATTATTATCGAGTTGCAAGTACCAATTAAAATTGACTACTGCCTGCCATTATTGTCTGACTTCAGTCCTCAAAGATCCACCACTGCGAGTGATTTGTCAGAAAGCTACAATTTTATGAGAAACCCATATCTTTCAATCTCTTATAGCAAGAAATCTGGGCAAAGCCATAAATAATGGAGGACCAAACCAAACAAAGGCACAGAATAGTTAGTGAGTAGTGACACATTTTAAATGCTCCTCTTCCAAACTTAGAATGTTGACAGAATAACACATTTTGCATAGCATGAATTTTCTGAAGGATGAATTCTGAAAATCAAATAATTGCTGCCTGCCATTATTTTCTGACTTCACTGGTTCAGTCCTCAAAGATAAGCCACTGCACTGCGATTTGGCAAAAACTACAATTTTATTAGAGACAGACTGCAAAGCCAAAAACTTTTATAATTAAACAACCTGTGGTACTTAAATGACACATACTGATTCACTGAATAGTTAATACTGATCATTAGGTACAGGAATTTCTAACCTTAAAGGTTCCTATATGCCTAGAGATTTTGCTCGTTAATTGACTATAACACATCAACCACATTCATGCAGTAGTCCTGCACATAGTCTGCGACAAGGTTAACAAGGTTAACACCAGGTTTATCAGTGCATTTACTGTCCAAACAGTGGCAAGGTTTTATGTTGTCCCTGCTTCCCCTCATTTGTTGCGTACTTGGTAAACTAGATTAGTTACCCTCTAGCCATAGCTTTTTTTGCTTAATAATTTGGTAGCCTGATTCAAGCAGTCTGCCTCTACAGTGCTACAATGTTAGCAATGTTCTTAATTGCACAGCATGTTATCACTGTTTCTTCTTAAAGTACTTGACTGGAAGGAATGTTTAACTGTTGCTTTTGAAATTACCTTACCCCATATCTTATATGTAGATGTTGAAAGTTGTGCTGATTCTCTTTTTACAATACTGGTTGTTTGGTTTCTGTGCCTGCTCTGTATCACATTGCTCTCCTCTCTACATTCTCCTTAGTTTCCCTAGCCTCTGCCCAACATTGAATTCTGAATCCACCCTGCTGGATGTGGAAAGAAAACTGGCACCTTTTTCCAAGTAAAGGACCCGATCTACCCACTCTCTGAACGTACTATCTCTGCAAATTAAAGGATTAATGAAAGTATGTGCAAAACTGTTAAAACTGCTAGCATAGAAGCTATTCCCATACCCCTGCTAGGTGGTTAGAAACCGCTCTCTACCAGGTGTTGCAGCAGCCAACCTCCCCCACTCTGTATCCACACACTTGCCCTTCTTTAGCCTTCTCCTAGCTTTTAAAGCCCATCTTTCAGTCCATCCCCAGCCCCGGGATCTACAGTAGCCCAGAGATGTATTAACACAGTTCTACCACTAGATGGCAGCCGGTACCTACTTTTAACAGTTACCTTTGGTGTAGCACCTTTTTAACTTACTAGTGTAGTTTTCCCTATCTCTACTTTCTTCCCTACTCCCTTACAAATATATCTACTTCTTCTACTATTAGTTCTTGGGGTTTACCCTATTCCCTTTGTGCATACTTTACCCCCAAGCTTGTTAACTGATCTACTGATTGTTCCCATCCTGACCTGCATTATACATCCCTTTGGCTCTTCCCGCTCCATTCGCCCTGTGGGCTCACTCTGCTCCCCTACCCTGCCCCAATTCCCACCCGCCCCCAGTACTCCTACATTTATCATCGCCTTGCCACTCCCCCTCATCTAGAACCATTCCCAATCATTAGTAACAATCAGTTCCTTCTCATCAGTCTTACAGCCCAATCCACTATTACAACCCTCCCTAATCTCTCATGCTGCACTAATTGGTGACTCCCACCCTACTCTCTAATAAGCACTACTTAAATAACCACAAAATGCCTCCACAAACTACTTTCACACCACCAAAAACAAAACCTTTTTACTGGCTAATACCCCCACTCATACTTCTCTATCTTATCATAGCCTACGAATGTCAATATCTACCTGTCTGTCACTACCCTAGATCCAAAACCTCCACTATTAACCTGCCACATAACTATAAACTAATATTACCCCAACTCCCCTCAGTCTTTTCTAATGTAATACCTCTCCATCCCATTCAAGCCACTTATGTCAACCCTAGAACTAAATACTATCACAAACTCTTACTAGAACTACAGAAACTTGAAAATAGATCGCTACCTAACCTCCTAGAGGACAATGACATCCACCCTAACCTAGGCCCAACCCCACATATTGCTATCAACTCCACAAACAATACCAACACTAGTCTACGAAACTCAAATAATGCCCCCAACTCATTCCTGGTGGATCACCTAAACATCAGAAGTGTAAATAACAAAATTCACTATTTACATGACCTCCTAGATCTCCACTCCCCTGATATGTTATGCCTTTCTGAAACCTGGCTCAAACCTAACACCTCTGATAATGAGATTATATCCCCTGGTTATAACATATTAAGACTTGACCGCAACACTAAGAAAGGAGGTGAAGTAGCCTTGCTGTATAAATCCATACTAGAAGTAACCAAAATTAATACTCCACAGGCTTTGATAACTAGCAATGCTGAAATACTCATCACAAAAGTCCAACTCTACAAACATAAGTTTATAAACATAGCCTGTATCTATATTCTCCCAGGTGGCAACACTAACACCATAGAAGGTATCCTCCAGTGGTTATCCACTAACCACCCCCAAGAGACTATTATTCTCGGGGACTTTAATATTGACTGGAATACCTGCTCATCAGATGTCCCCTCCACCCATATAAATTTACATGGCTTCTCCCAGATCATATCCTCCCCTACCAGAATCAATAAGCCCAATAATAGGGAAAGTATCCGAGACTGGATACTTATAAACAACCAACCCCACACATATTGCACAGGTACTCTACCTGAGGACATCAGTGACCACTTCCTGACCTATATAATCAGAAAAAAATGACATCCCTCAACAAACTACCTTTAAAATCATTAGAAGTACTAAGAACTTTATTTAAACTAATTTCCAGAATGAACTTAAATCATGTGACTGGTCCAACCTAAAACGACTTCTTCTAAATGAAGCAGTCTCATACTTTAATGCTACATTTCTTACTATCTTAGATAACCATGCTCCCAAATGTACTATCAGGACCAAGAACAAAGTAGCACCAGGGTTAACCAATGATACAAGGCAAAACATTATTAACAGAAACAAAGCTTGGACCTCTTGGAGAACCACTAAATCCCAAAGAGATCACATCAAATATAAAGAACTAAGAAATGATACAATGAAGTCCATCATCCTAAACAAAAAAGTTACTACTATAATCTGCAACAGTAGCACCAAAATAAAGCACAAATATTCTAGACAGGCTTAAATAGACTCCTCCACCTAGGTAAATCATCAACCCCTACCCCTTTAGCTATGCTACAACAACCTCCAAATATTGTTGCTAATACCTTTAACACTTTCTTTACAGAAACCGTGCAATTCCTAGCCAACCAATTATTTCCCAATACCTCAACTAGTGCCATTCCCCCATAACAAAATAAAATCCCCTTCAAGTTTGATCCAGTACCTACATCATTTAAGTCCCTACTTAGAAAAACTGAAACCCACCACCCTTTCAGCAGACATACTTCCCACAGACTTTCTCCAAAAAGCTGCTAATGAAATTGCATATCCAATTTCAATTTTAATCAATTGAACTATTCTCGAATCTTGCATCCCCTCCATCTGGAAAATCTTACATATTATTCCTCTTCATAAAGGGAGACATTCCACTGAACTTTCAAACTGTAGACCTATTGCCATCCTATCTCCCCTTGCTAAAATAATGGAAAAAGGCATCCATAAGCAATTTCTAGCCTACCTGAATCAGAACAATCTCCAGGCCCCCTCCCAGCACAGATTTAGACCTTCCCATAGCACTACCTCAGCCCTTCTCTCCTTCTCTCACACAATAAATCATAACTGTAATGGCAACAAGCTCTCCTCTGCTCTGTCCAAAGCATTTGACATGGTAAACCACCTACTACTCTTAGACACACTAAAATCACTCTCTGTAGACAACCTAGCAATTAGCTGTTTCATTCTTACCTAAATGAAATACAACAAGCTGTACTATGGAAAGCTCACCTATCCCCCTTCTACCAGTCACCCTTGGAGTCCCCCAGGATCTATATTAGGTCCCCTCCTATTCTCCATATTCATCAATGACCTGCACAAAATCATCCCAGATGCAACTTGCATTCAGTATGCAGATGACTCCACACTAATTTTCATTGCCACCTCACCCACACACTTACAATCCTTAACCCAAATCACTTCGATAAAGTAGAGAACTGGCTCACTAGTCACCGACTACTATTAAACCCAAATAAAACCAAACTATTACTTTTCTCCCCTACTTGCAAACTCTCCTCACCACCTCTCTCCATAATATCTGACAATGGCACCATAATTTCCCCAGAATCTTGTACTAAACTACTAGGCGTAATCATCAACAACAACCTAAAGTTTGATGCTCACATAGACAAAACTATCAAAACAGTTAATAAAAAACTAGGCTCTTTATACAGGATTAAAAAATTCCTAACCCTAGCTGCCAGAGCTGTTATTGCCCGGACACACCTGCTATCAACCCTTCTTTATGTTTCATCCATCTTCATAAACCTAAGCAAATCAAACCTCAATAAATTTACTAGCTGCTACAATAATATAGCCAGATTTGCTACAGGTTTAGCTTATAGAATCCATCATTGCCTAAACCTTAAATCCCTAGACTGGCTAGAACTACCACATCAACTTCAATATAGCCAACTTATAGTTATTCACAAAATTATCTTCCAACTAGACAGTACACCCATACTGAAAAATATTATCACTCCATACAATAACCTAAAAGCCCTCCGCTCTTCCAACAGATTGCTAGTACAAACTACTAAAGCTCACAACGCAGCTGGAGAATCACTGTTCTCCAACTCTGCTGACAAAAACTGGAACATACTTCCTAATGAACTTACTACTCTGTCCTCCCTACCCCAATTCAAAATATCCATAAAGAAACACCTAAAAGCACATTGGCTTTGTCCATGCACAAACCCTGACTAACCCCACAAAAAAGCAACAATATATGAGAACCTAGCTGTACGTATAAAAATCTGATCCTTAAATTGCTCTGAATTAATTTGTCTCTCTCCTGCTGATATGTTTTGTAATAAGATTGTTAGCATATATGTTAGCCACCTTAAGGCTATGTGTTTCCCCTTTTTAGATATAATCTTTTCCCAGATGCAATATCCATCTATTTCCTCCTTAACTATTAACTTAATCTATTTCCTGTCTGTACTTTAGAAAAGCATGTAATTGTGTGTATATAGCATTAAATATATATCTATGCTGTTATAATACAAATTAAGAATTTCACTGTAATTACACTTGTTTATGTATATTTGGAGCTTTTCTCCCCGGGCCTCCATTGAAAATGGACATGCATCCAGTTGGACTTTCCCGGTTAACAAATGTAAAATAAATAAAATAAATAAGTAAATAAATTTCTATCTGTCCTAGACTAGTATGCTGCATGCACCACACCAGCACTGCTTAAATGAAAAGAAATGTTTGTTTCCTTTAAAACGGATGTTTCTTGCTTGCGGCATGTAGGCTAAAGTAGACTAGACTCGTGTGAGCTCTGAGCTGAGCTACTTTACCTATTGATGATGATGATTGTTATGAGTCTGACTAGTAGTAGTGTGTGTGTGTGTGTGTGTGTGTGTGTGTGTGTGTGTGAGTGTGTGTGTGTGTGTGTGTGTGTGTGTGTGTGTGTGTGTGTGTGTGTGTGTGTGTGTGAGAGAGAAAGAGAGAGAGTATGCATTGATTTTTAGGTACCTTTCTAACACTGCGTGATTAGGAAGAGCTGGCATTTCTGAGGGTAGAGACTAAACTCAATAACATAAACTGGCAGTTTAGGGGAGAAAAGGTGGTGGATTGTGCAGAATAAATAATGACAGCAGTTAGAGTTACAGCTTTATTTTAGTTTAAGTCGCATTTTGTTAGTCTGCCAAGTCCCAACTTTTCATGTGACTATTATATAAAAGTGTCTCCAATTGTCCCTGATGCCTGATTATTTGTGGATTTGTTCCCATCACCGATTCTGGACACACACACACACACACACACACACACACACACACACACACACACACACACACACACACACACACACACACACACACACACACATCCTGCACACAACATTTTATGCAGTTGCAGTACTTCTTATGATTCTTCACACAAGCTCTATCCTCCACCCACGTCAAGTTCATCAGACAGAATAACTGCAGACAGTAAAAGGGCCAGTCATAATAAGTAATAACACTCTAAAAAGTGCAAAGTAAATTTACAGCAAAATAATGTAATTATAGTTCTAAACATTTTCAGAAGCAGCAGCAATAAATAGCAAATTATTCTGCATTATCATCAACGATACAAATCCTGATTTGACATCTACTTAAATTGCAAAACAGTGTGCACATTATTTAGGGAAACCATAAGATATAAGAAACGTAGAATACCACATGAATGAATTAGCAGAAAATACTAAGAAAAAAAAAAAACATTAACCTAAATCTCTGTTTGGCCTGTGCACTGACCCTTGCACCAGTTCAACACACATATGTTGCAATAAACTTGGCACAAACAAGCAGGCCGTTTTCCTACACTGGGTCCTCACAGCTAGTAACTCACCATAATAGATAGTAGATCACCAGTACACTTCAAAGAGTGCACTGCATTTATTTTCACAAAAAAATAATACAGTATTTTTCTTTTCAGAAAATAAAATAATCGCTGTCAAAAATGACTTTGGCTACAGCTATGGAGCCTGCCATAAAGTTTAGTAAAGTAAGACAGTAGCTAGAAAATAAGGTCACACTTGCCACGGGACAAGTACAATCGGAAAGATTACTACAGACAGAAATGAATGAAGCCATTCTGAAAAAGTCCAACAATGCGTGGGATAAACAAGACTGACAGCATATAAAGCATAATATCTACAGTCTACTGACCAGCTGAAAAACAAGCACAATAGAATAGAAACACACATAATAATTATTAACGTCTGAACTTCATAATTATGTATATAGTACATATGATCACAGTGAACAGTGGCACAGTAGTGATACTACATGCAGGCTGTCAAAGCTATTTTTATTCATAAAACCTTGTGCTCTATAAGCTTCTTAAATCTCACTATAGCTACTGCTATGTATATCAGACAGACAAACAGACATCCCTTCCATTTCATAATTATCATTACTCTATGCAAACGAAGGTAACTGTAAACCACATAAGTGAGCACTAATCAACACTATGAACAGAGTGAGCTGCCTTCACCCAATATAAACAGCTACAATATACAGGTCATGCATGGGCTGTCCCAGTCTGTACCAGTAATCAGCAGCCCTGCAAAGTGCTCATACTGTTATTACAAATATAAGAATCCCAATGCCCCGCACAAGTATGGACTTAAAGAGTCGAGCTTAGTTGCTGTCTTTTTTCTTTTTTTTTTTCACTTACCTGGAGGAGCCGGGGGAAGAACTAGTACTGGCTGTGGTAGTCAAGAATTTTTTAATTGCTTCTCTGCTGCCTCAGCAGTGTGCACTGCCTGATTAAGAAGAGAGATCTTTCAAGACAAAAGAAGACTTCTTAGACCCATGGACCCATCCGACTCGGCAGCCCTCAACTCCTGCAAAAGCAGCTGCACTTAAATTAAGTAACGAATGGCTCGGTGGTTGCTCTAATTAATTTAAAACAAAAAACAGCTGCCTGTTCGAGATGAGAGAGTTGTCCTCTCCACCCCTCCATTCATTGACTCTGTTGATGATCTCCTGAATGCTGCAACCATGTTACCTATGGAAAAAGGTACACAGAGAGAGTACACACTTCCTTGAGCCCTCAGCCAATTCTGACAGGCTGGCAGTCTGCCTTGCGAAGCTGATGTCATTGCACATGCCCTACCCATGATGACTTCAGCAAAAATATTCATCAAAACAAAAAAAAAAACAACTGGGAAATTCATGAATTAAAGGGCCCACTCAGGAATTCGTAGCACCCCAATATTTAGCCTTCAAAACCGGTGTTTACCAAGGAATTCAGTATGGCTTAGAGGTATGTTTCCACTCACAAAAAGAATGCTGAGCTATAAAAGACATTGATGACTAATCTTTGATTGCAAATCTCAAACTTAAAGAAAGAAAGGAAGAAGAAATAGATTTTATGGTAACAGAGCAGCTCTGCCTCATATACCTGCTATGACCAGACCCTAACAAAAACTGCAGAATGAAAACAAAATGGGCATACTTTTCTATATGAGAAGTAAAGCAACCTTTTTGTTTTCGCAACAATAGAAATTCTGAAATTAAAATAATTACATGAGATGAAAAAAAAAAACTTAACCATCACCTATAGATCTTTTCTTTGTGCCAGGACTAAATACTAACCTAAATATCATCAACTAGTTTTAAGACTTTTTCTCAACCATTGTTCTGTAACCCAGCAGTAGCACTATCACCATTAACTCCATTAAGCATATGACCCGTTTTCCCAAGACATTCCAACTCTGTATTGTTTACCAAGTGAATATTCAAGAAGTCCAGAAACTGCTTATGAAAATTATAGTATAAGGGAATGATGGCAGTGTCATTCTGCAGTCATGCTTTTAAAATAAATCTTCTAAAAAGATTTCCATATCCTTAATGCATTTTCCAATGTCTCTCTCTCTCTCTCTCTCTAAATATATATATATATATATATATATATATATATATATATATATATATATATATATATATATATATATATATATATATCCCGATGACTGCTAAAATTATGTCGCTTAGAATGTAAAGCTACTACTGGAATTCCTTTTCATAAAATAAACTGTTTACAATTTGGACAAATTCAGACCCTTTCCAATGCTTTCAGCATTGCTAAGCTGCTTCAAAATAGTACAAAGTATATACAAAAAGAGCAATGGAACATAGAGTGAAAAATATTTTTGACCACAGATTACCAGTCATGACAAAACAGAAATATCTACAATTACTAACTGAGCAAAACATCCTTTTAGTCACACATCGATATTCAAAACACAGAAAGTGATCATACAGTTGAAATTGCTTACAGAACTTTTCACCTGCTTACGAAACAGACAAGATCAATCTGTAAGATCAATGTTCTGATTCCCAGAATTGAACAGAATGTGCATTGCCAATCATCACCCTTGTCTGAGGGCACAGTGCTACAATATTACAGAAAACCGAATAATGAGGTTTGTTTACCTGAGCCCTAGAACAAAGCATTAGAGTACTATTATAAAGAATTGAAATCTGGTTACCTGCAATGGACAGAGAGCTAATTTCCTTCTTAATGAGGTTAATGAGAAGAAGGGATGGATGGAGAATGCTGAATTATTTATTTAGTATCGGCAAAGGTATTCATTTTTCTAATGGAACAAGAATTTGAGGGGATTATGACAGATGGAAAGGATGGCATGAAGGTAAATGGTTAGTGTTATCCAGATTATAGAAAATTGGGCATTTTAGGAGTATAGTCTTGGCTTACTTATTTAGAAAAAATATTTTGTATTTGCAGGATAGTGAATGTTTACACTTTTTGGCATTATAGAAGGCTGTTAAACTTTATTTTTTTCTTTAGGGTAGGGGTAATAATATCCATAAGGACACCCAAGACTGAAGTTCCAGACTCAGAGAAGGATTTAACAATAGGAAAGGGTAAATGTCGAGGAATGTATACTATGTTCAATAAGGAAAACTGTGCTGATTCCATGAAAAAGTTGAGGAAAAGATGGGGCATGGTTGACTGGATAAATCTCTCTTGGAAGCAGTGGAGTAACATGTTGAAGAGACTTGTTTAAAGGTTGTTTCACTTGTATGCAATCAATATGCATGAGATGATTGCAGAGTGGTGCAAAACTCTGTTATATATTCAGATGGTCTGGCAAGGGGGATACCAGGTGAAGAGAGTGGGAATACCTGAAGGTGAAACATATTTGGGGTAAGATTATCAAGGAATGGGAAGATACTTATACTAAAAGGTGCCTGATATCTTGCCCTTCCTCTTTCTTGTGATAGGAAGGGCAAAAAAAGATTGGTAAGAACAGGAGAAATTTCAAATTTTGTTTATGGGAAGTTAGGTTTGGAGTACAGTAATCAGAAAGTCAAAAGGAGAAATTGAATGGAAGGAAGATATTGTGGCAGTAAATTTATCAGGCAGTGGTGGTAACAAAAGTAGGGAGAGAGTCTAAAAATTAATGTAGAAAATAATTACGGAAAACTGAGAGAGTAGTATACAGTGGATGCACAGTTTTGTGGGCTTAGGCAGAGGATTTGGGGTTTATGTACAGGACAAACTGATGTTGGGATGGTGTCTTATAAATGTGATGTATTAGAACTAGCTATAAAATGAGATATTTTTGATACAATATTAGAAACGCTATTATTTTTTATTATATATTTGTGATACTGTATTTGTGATTTGTTTTTATGGGAATTATGGCAGGTGTTGGGAATTTCAATACAAAGTTTAAATACAAAAATAAATAAAACTGACCATACCTAGTCTCTCGGTGGTATGGCAGTAGCGTTGTTACCTCACAGCAAGTGGTTCTCCCGTTCAATTCTTGGCGTGGCTTGGGAGTGCCTTCTGTGTGGAGTCTGTATGTCCTCCCCGCAGTTGGGTAGCATTCAAAAGACATATGTGCATAAATGGACATGCCTTCGTTGAAGGTTGGGCGTTGAGCTGGCACCTCAGCGTTTTGTAAAAATCTACTGCCAATCATTAGCAGACCGGAGTTCCGCTGTGGCGTCCCTTACCAGGAAAAAGCCGAAAGACAAACAACCTAGTCTCTCAAAAACAAAGCAATGTTGACTGATTTAAATACTATATATCCTATTCTATCATATAATTCAAACTTGGGTAGTACAAAATGAACTCTCTAAATTATCTTCACTGGGGTCCAGCAGGGCCAGTACTAGAACCTGTAATGTTTTCATTTGTAAGTTTTCCGAAAAAGAAGAATCCCCATCTCTTTAATCTTAAATGCATATGAACCAATTATCTTATAGGATGGGCAAACAATACAAATATACTGTTGAGAATAGCATTCAAAGGGACTTATCAACTGCCAACATTTTGTAACAAAGCAACAAACAGTGAGCTCCCATAAAACATAACTGATGTCCCTTGGTACCCCCAAAATGACTTAAAAGCCTAGTGTTGCTACATAACTTAGCAGACACAAACTTCTTATAGCAGTAGAAGTTTGTTAGAATCTGGGAATATGGCTAGACCATTCATTTAGTTTACTCACAAATATAAGTTAAACATCTGTTAAAAGGTCATATGGCTATTGTATCCTCAGGTTCACAAGGAAATTACTCTTATGCTATATGTTAAATGTGTTCCCCATATTTATGACTTCAGCTTTTAAGAAATGAAGTGTAAATGTCCATGTAGAAACTTGTCAACCATCCAGATGTTATATCCTGAGCCTAACCAGTGAGATATGAACATCACTGTATCACCTCCCATATTGTTCCATCAGTACCAAATTGTTAATCAGACTCATCCACTTTCCTATCACAATATCTTTGCTTCTAACCATTACTTACTCCATAATATCTGTGGACTTGAAGGTGAGGGAGCTCTCAGGCCTGTCACTGAATCATAGATGATGGAGCAAAGCCCCAAGCACACAGAGTGGTTGCCATTGAAGTCTATGAATGCATGAAATAGTCATTCTGCACAAGAGGATCTGGCTGTTTTATGCATTAACACAACAAATAGCCAAGTCAGGACAGTTTCATGCAGGCACTTTCTTTGGACAAGCAACTCATAAAGAGTCAGCATGCATCCTGTCAAAAAACAGCTTCATCTAAATGCAAACCATATAATAATACTTCTTCTTCTGACTTTTCCCGGTTAGGGTCACCACAGTGGATCACCTGTCTGCTCATGATTGGCAGTGGAATTTTACAGTGACGATTTGCCAGCCTGGTGCCCAACCTTCCACAGAAGGCACACACATGCACACACTCACACCTAGGGCCAATTTACAGTGTCCAGTCCACCTACAGCATGTCTTTGGAGGAAACTGATGCAACCACAGGGAGGATATGCAGACTCTGCACAGAAGGTAACCCAACAAGGATCGAACCGGGGAACTTCTTGCTGTGAGGCAGCAACGCTAACCACTGCACCACTATATAATAATACTTCTAATAGCATTCAAAATTTCTGTCGCAGAAACAGCACAACTGATGGGCTATGTGATGTAAGTTATACAATCTGGCATATGCATATGCATTACAAATGCATTTTACTTCATGGGCTTAATTTCTTGATTTGCTACTAACCAATGACCATTTTGAAATCTCCCTGTGTCAGTCAGCGGTATTACATTAATTTCTATAGGGAATATTATTTCCAGAGCTAAATTGTAAACACATAAAATGCAGAGAAAGCTTTCTACTTAGACACTGTAAGAATCACAGAGGTAAGTCACCATGCTGGAAATTTCCTAGCTGAAGGGATAAGGCTAGTAAGGGAAAACTCAGTGCGTAGCTATCTAGATCCACTTGTTGGTCCAGTGGCAGTGATATCAACACGGTATGCTGTAGTTCTTTAGTTCAAGTCTCACAAGAGAGCTAATATTATTCTTTTACTTCTATGATTCTAACAGGTTCCTCTGGATCCATCAACAGCACTTTCATTGAGTGCTGTACAATTAATGGAAAAAGAACAAAATAAGTTTCACCAACTGTTGGGTTTTATTTTTTCTCGACTGTTGTGTGACCTCAAAGTACATATATTTAAGTTCAAGGGGTGTAGGCATATTCCCCCATATGAAGGTTTCAGGGGAGCTTGTTTTCTGCAAAAAAAACTTGCTACAAAGTTTGGCAAAGCTTGTTTTGCTGTTTCTCCATCAGTCATACAGCACTCGATGAAAGTACTGTCAGTGGATCAATATGTATCTGATTCTAACAGTGCCAAATCAAAGGGCTGTCTCTGCATTTGTATCTATGCGAGTGTGTGTGTGTGTGTGTGTGTGTGTGTGTGTGTGTGTGTGTGTGTGTGTGTGTGTGTGTGTGTGTGTAATTTGAACTTATTCACTATGCTGGGGTGTTCTTAGTTGCAAAGATAAAGCTTTTAA